>NW_010361425.1:817253-944843 GCF_000414095.1 Morus notabilis | reverse complement strand
ATAATATAATTATAATGCAGTTAGGTGGTCCTGACTATACAGTACCATTGGGAAGAAGAGACGGGTTGACATTTGCGACAAGAAAAGTAACTATAGCCAACCTCTCTTCACAAATAAGCAACACTGGCACTATCCTCGCCTCTCTTGCAACAAAAAACCTAGATGCCACCGACGTAGTCGCCCTTTCAGGCGGCCACACCATTGGCCTCAGCAGTTGCTCTTCCTTTGGCAACCGCCTCTATCCCACCCAAGACCCCATCATGGACAAGACTTTTGCCAAAAACCTAAAGGCGATTTGCCTCACGAACTACACGATTGCCACTACTATGCTCGATATCCGAAGCCCTAATGCCTTTGACAATAAGTACTATGTTAACCTCATGAACCGCCAAGGACTCTTCACTTCTGACCAGGATTTGTATAGCTACAGTCAGACCAAGCACATTGTCATCAACTTCGCCAATAACCAATCACTCTTCTTTGAAAAATTCATCATCGCCATGATCAAAATAGGCCAGTTGAGCGTCTTGACAGGCAGCCAAGGTGAGATACGTGCCAATTGCTCTGCTAGGAATCCAAGTACGTAAGGGTGGTAATTCGTGTCACGTGTCGTGTTTTAATCGTTTCTTCCTAAATTTACAGTCAACCCAAACACGACCTGTGACGCGAAATATTTTAAAAACACAACACGAACATGACACGACCACTTTACAAGTTTACAAGACACGACACGAAAATGACCCGTAAACCTGAAATTGACACGAAAATTATATATTTTTCTTTAGTTTTTTACATATTAAAAAAAACTTAAAATTCATAATGCACTAAAATACAATAACATCCATCAAAATTAAGCATATAATAGTATAAGATTTTGAGCATAACTATCATGATATCACAAGTTCATAATAAAATCTAAAATATCTAATGAAAAATATATATTTTTTAATTTTTATGAGTTTCGTGTCGTGCTCAGGTGTGACAGGTCCAACCCGAAATTGATCCGTGTTTGTCGTGTCAATTTCGGGTTGACTCAATTCTGTCTCGAATCTCTTTTTTCTCAGTCTCAACCCATTAAATTTGTGTCATTTTCAAATCGTGTTGTCGTCTCGTGACTCATATTACCGGCTTTACAAGTAAGGATAACTTGGCATCTCTATATGAGGATGTGGACAACTTGTCAGCGTTCTAAGGGATTTAGGTTTTGGCTTTGTTTCAAATATATTCCTTTTGTTAAAAGAAAATAAAGAAAGAAACGTTCCTCTTGTGTTTGTGAGAGCAAACCTTCTTTTCAATATCTGTATCCATATTGCTGTATGATCAAAGTATGTCTGACGTCTCTAACGTGTATACTTTAACTTTGTGTTTGTATTGTTAATCATATGACACTCTTTGTTTGATTATATAAAGTATGTCATTTTCCTTTATTAAAATTAATAGAAAGTTTATGTTTATGAATTTGCAATTGCAACTTTGTTTTCATCTTTTTATTTATTTATTTATTGAACACAAAATTGTTCTGGTTAAACAAAAAGATGCAATATTTCATGGATAAACTTGATGTCAAATAAATATCAAACTGAATTGATAAAAAATGATTGATTAAAACAAGTTCAGGTACTTATCTTGCTTGCATTATTTTGGGGCTAGTAGAGTAGAAGGATCCATTCATTTGCTTATAGTTGACGTCTGAGCCCAATGATGTGTTTTGCTTTTCATTTTGGTAATCTTGACAAATACATTTTAAAAGTAATGGATCATGATTTTTACCATTTAATTTTGATTCATAACTTTTTTAGTTAAATAATTACATTAATAAAAGGGTATTTATCAAGATTAAGGGATAAATGTCTACACTCGTGTACTCTCAAAAGTAAATTCTCATTTTTTCTTTTCATTTTAGATTGGATAAACGTGCAGTAATATTTGAATGAATTCGTGGCTTGTTTTGCTCATCTCTTAGCTTCTCTTTTTCATTTTTTTTTCGTTTTTAATATGTGTGGGTAATAAACATTTTCAGTATGTTTGTTGGAGGGAGAGATGGAGAGAAAACAAACTTAATCAATTATTTTGTTGGACAGATGAAAGGAAGGAGAGGAAAAGTAGGGATGTATTCTCCCTTTTAATACATCAAATTGTATCATTCCATTAAATGGATTTAATCTTTAGAAGATTAGTTATGTAACGATCCGGACCCCACCTGATATGATATTGTCCGCTTTGGGCCTGAGCCCGCACGGTTTTTACTTTGGGAGAAAGAGAGAAATAGGCCAAGACTTGAGATGAATTAAAATTAATAGGCCAATAGTTTACATAAGTTAATAAATAGGCCAAATTATTATTTTTGTCCATAACTTGTCTGGTTATGAACCATAACTTGACAAGTTATTGTCCATAATTCACGGTTTTTGTCCATAACTTGTCTGGCTATGAACCATAACTTGACAAATTTGTCTATAACTTATCTGGTTATGAACCATAACTTGACAAGTTATGGCCTATTAATTTCTATAACTAAAAATAGGCCTATATAATTTCTTAAGCTTTTCATATTGGCTTATTTTCTACTATTTTTGACGATTTTTACTTTTGGGTTTCACCCCAAAAGGCCTCATACCATTAGGAGGTGGTGTCATTCCTTATAAATTAGGATCTTCATTCACAGGCGATATGAGACTGCACAACTTACCCTTTCTTGGCGTTGTGCCTCAAGGGATTGATGGCTGTTACAATCAACCCTCCTTATGGGGGGCCCAACGTCCTCGTTGGCCATATTTTCAACTGGGTAGAGGCTCTGATACCATATGTAACGACTCAGACCCTCACCTGATATGATATTGTCTGTTTTGGGCCTGAACCTACACGGTTTTTACTTTTGGGCTTCACCCCAAAAGGCTTCATACTATTAGGAGGTGGTGTCATTCCTTATAAACCAGGATCTTCATCCCTAGTGATGTGGAACTGCACAACTTACCCTTCTTGGCCTTGTGCCTCAAGGGATTGATGACTGTTACAATTTCACCCTTTAAAAAAATTATTGACAAATTGTACAAATAGACATCGTAGTAATTAATAATTAACTATTATTAAACTTTCCCTCTCTCTTATCAAATAACATTAAGGATTTTCATAATCTCTAAATTAGGAGCATTGTGTCATTTTATACTTGGAACAATTTTTGCTTGGTAGATGATTTGTAAACATTAATTTTCTCAACGATTTTAGTTATTGATATTGAAATTGTTAAACAACTTCTAAAACTTTTCAGAAACAAACACATCCTAACAAATTTTTAGAGCACTAGCCACTAGCTATATTGAGTGTGAACTGTTCATTTTTTTAAGGTTTTAACAAGAGCAGAATGATAATATTTTTTAGAGAGAATGAGAGAAATTAATCAAAATAAAAGAGAAATATATGCCAAGATTCTGAAAAAAAAAAACAAATAGGTGTAAATTCATATTTACGTGCAATAGAATTTCTAAAATTAAAGAACTTTTTCTTAAAACATTTTCACACTTAAGCAAGTTCACACTTTTACATAAGCTGTTTTATAAAAATGTAGTTTTGTAACAGTCTTATCCAACAGTTAAACATGTTTAGACGTTAATTTTTAAAATTAAAAATTTAAGAGGTAAGTTGTTAAACTACGACAAATTTAAAAGGCAATTGTGCTAAAAACCATAAAAGTAGGAGAAGTGAGATCGTGGAAAGGAATAGCAAACTACTTGTGTCATTTTTTCTCTTCAAAGTTCAAATCACCTCAAGATGAACACGACGCCATCAGCAAAAAAAAAAAAAAAACCCGTGAGAAGCCTATTTCCCATGGGAAAAAAAGCCTATCATTTATTGAAAAAAAAAAAACACCAATCAATTTTTTGTCGATTTCAGCCAACTTTACATCCTCAGCACAACCGGTTTCCATTCAGATGACGCAAAATATTCGTTTCTCAGTAATTTCGTATCAATTTTAATCAATCTTCCTCCGCAACCTTGCTATTGTTATCTGGAGAGGCATGCCACGCATGAAATCACTACATATTTATCTTATATATTGTTCCAGCAAGGAGGTGGGACAATGTGATTTCTTACGCTGTTTAATTATGTCTAAAATGCGGAAAGAAACAATTTTTGCCTCTTCTATTTCTCCTAATCTAAAATGATGTCTTGTTCTTTGCATTTAATTATTATTTCTCAGCCACTGCTTTACCTTACATGAATTCTCCATTTTGAAATTTTCAAGCATTTTGGTATCTTCTTCCTCTTTTGAATTGTTCAATCTGTTTGTAACAAGACAAGAAATGTCGATTCGAAACAGCTGTTAGGTGAACTTCCATCGTTTGTTTCTCCTGTGCTGGAGAAAATGTCCATGTTCAAAAAGCTTTATGAAATAACTGCAGATGTAGCGTTGGACCAATTGACCGTATGAAGTTATGTTTTTCTGTTGTTTTTTTAGCCCCAGCAAAAAACCTATCTTTAAAGTAAGAGTTAATGTCATAAATGGTTCTTAAGGTTTACACTCGATCACACTTTATTTTTTGACTTTTTAAATGTCTCAAATTTGGTTCCTGAGGTTTTATTTTGTTTTAATTTCAATCATTTTGTTAAACTTAGTGTAAACATTTGACGAAATATGTGAAAATTAAGAACTAAAATTGGAAACATATGAAGTTTAGGGATTAAAATAATACAAAAAAAAAAACCAAAAAAAAAAAAACAAAAGATGACTTCCACTAATAGTACTAAAATTAACTGTTTCTAATTTTGATTCTTAATTTACACATATTCTAACAAATTTTAATGCCTAGTTATTAATAACATCGAAATTAAAACAAAATAAAATCTTGAGAACCATTTGTCACACACTCAGGCAACGACCTTCGCGGGCCAGCTGTGCTGCCCCGCGCCTTAGTGCAAACCCCACGGCCACCCACCATGCTCCACCTCACCTCATCGAACTAAAGCCACCATTTTTTTTTCCTCAAGCTTTTTTCTCACCAAACATTTTCTTCATAATCCCGGAGCTCTCTCTCTCCAACCATGTTTAAGACACTCAATTTTCTTGCTTACTAAAATCGCATCAGAATCGATTAAATAATCACTAGAATTAAAACGTGTTTCAGCTACTTAGTAATTTGTGAAGTGTCCTAGGAAATTAGGAATAGCATGCATAGTCTCAAATGCAACAATAATATTATCAGCAATTAATCCCAAGAAAAATGCCCTCTATTCATCCAAAATTATATCCGATAAATGAATTTCTAACCTATTAGCCAAAGTTTCAGTGATAATTTTATAAACCACATTACAAAGACATAGAGTGACAATCGAGTGCATTTTTGGGGCTCTTAATATCGGAATAATAACAATATGAGTAGAATAAACTTGGGAAGACCGCTGCCCCATTGAGAGATTGCAAACACACGCTGATTATGGGCCCATTTGACAGAGTTTTTGCTTTTATTTTTAGCCAGTAGAAAAAGATAAGTAAAAGATGTAGTTTTTCAGTAAGTGTTTGAAATTAAAAGAGTGTAATGGCTCAAAATAATTTTTAAAATTTCTAATAAACAATAAAATTATTGAAATTAAGTTTATAATGCCTCAATTAAATTCTAGTACAAATTTTAAAGTTTATTCAGAAATGATTTTTTTAAAAGTTACATTTTTTGATTTTAACTGAAAATACTTCTGACAAATCATCTAAACACTTTCAGAAACTGTTTTTAGACCTAAAAAACTAAAATAAGCTTTTAAAAAGCTCTCCCAAACAGGCCCTATATCTGCCCCCACCAGTTGCCAGCTATCTTGATAGAATTAGAAAGAAAGATAATACAAATTTTTACTTCTTATTTATTTACTTTATTAAAGCAAGAAAAATACGAGTTCTTTCTTGCAATGATGTTACAAGTATGCAACACGATGCTTATTTCAAGTCTGGAAGGCGGCAAATGTACGGTGTGAATTGTTTCTACAATTTGGAATTTGTTAGCAATAACTTGGCTGAAAAGTCTAGATTTATATGAAAGCAATCAACTCAATGATACCAGAAACATTTTATGCTTCATTTTACTGGAGCTTATACTTTTGGATACAGTTTCCAGAAGTAAGAGGAATCAACATATACTAAATAGTGAAGAGGGTCAAGTTCCAAATATGGTTGTATCAACATACTTTCCCAGGTTGTGGCATATTTTGATCCAAGGGTGGAATTCGTGGCATAAAAATTGTAATTACTTTATTGTATTGGGAGCCTAATAAAATTCTTGTAGAGAAGGGAAATTGGCCAAATTAGGAGAGGAATAGAAATTAGTAGGTCAAAGTTTAGAAAAAGTTAATGAATGGGCCAGTTTAGTGTGCATCATGATTTACACCTAATTAAAACTCAAAATTGTCCCCTGTATAAAGAAAACTTCTAAAAAAAAGGAACCCTAGCAGACAACCAAAATTCTCTCTTCTCTCTCTTTCTGCCAATGAGAGAGAGGGATTAGAGATGCAGGGAGAGAATTTGGGAGGAAAAAAAAAACCTGTGAAAGGAAGATTGAAAAATTTAATGAAAATTTTTTTTTTTTCAAAACTTTTTTAATGTTTAGAAAATGGGTTATTTAATAAACGTTTCAAAACTTTACATGTTTCTTATAATTTTGAAAAAACTGGAGAATTTACCACTAAAAGTGTAAGAATCTAGATTTTTATCTTTTATTTTTAATAAATACTCTTGTTAGTGTAATTATTTGATTAAAATATTATGAATTAAGAATAAAAGATAAAAATCTTGACCTTTGTATTTTTAAGAAGTATTTGTCAAGATTATCTTATAATTTTTAGTTTGAAGGCCCTAGACAAATTTTTCTTATTTTTCTTGTTTTCCGTTATTTGTTGTTGCCATATATGTAAAAGTACAATCTAGCGTTTATTATAATATATTCACAATGATTCAGTAAGATTTCTCAATTCCTAATGGATAGATTAGAAAAAGGCATCAAAAGAATTTGAGAACTTGACTGTTGAGCCGTGTGAGATCAAAAACTCTCAAGTACGGTTTTAAGGGAAGGAATTTATCCATACGGGTTGTTGTCCTAACGAAATTGAATCTAAATATTATTAAAAAAATAAAAAATAAAAAAGCATGAAACCATACAATGCAACGCACTATGTTCCCTAAGCCATGCATACATACATACAAGCATGCATGCTTGCCAATATATATATTTAGTAACAGATAGACATACGGCGGTTCATCTGCTTAGATCATTGTCATTCCTTGTTCATGCATTTCCTTGCAGATAGACATACGGCGGTTCATCTGCTTAGATCGTTGTCATTCCTTGTTCATGCATTTCCTTGCCTCTTTCTTTGTTGGGGTCTTGTTTATTTCTTTTTCTTTTTTTCTCTCGATCGCTTTCTAAGAAAAGAAGGTATCTTTTTGGGTTTACTTTTGTTAATTGCATGATCGACTTTTGTTGGGTTTGTAGACAATGGTTTTTGACGCTTGAATTCATTCATTTTTGTTTAGTTTTTCAATTTCTTTTTTCGGCAGTTCTCTTGAAGTTTTTATTTTTTATTTTTTACTTTTTTATTATCTTTGTTATCTCCAATCCTCCACACAAGTCTTTGAATCCTTCCCCAATCTAGATTCCTTCATGTCCAACAACTCTTTAGTGCAGAGAGAGATGAGCGATAGAGTTTTTTTTTTTTTTTTTTATAGATTTTTTCTTTCTTTATTAATACTTTATAATTGCGCATTAAAATAATTGTATGGCCAATTTTATAATTACAATTTTAATTTCACAATTCTTATTGCAAATGAGCGCCTCGTATCATTTTTTGTTAAAATTTTAACGAAAGAGAAAATTTACAAGACTTTTAAAGTTTGAAGAGAACATATGTTATAAATTAAAATTCAAAAGGCATTTTGTGACAATAACGTGGTTAAAGAGACAACCGTGAAATTCCTCTCAAAATTGAAACTTCATGAGCATTATGTCATACCTAGCTAATTGAGATTGAGATACTACAAATCAAAGTCTCGCCCTATAGAAGGACATAATTAGGACGTTGGCAACTGTCTAATAATGACAATAGCCCTCAAATTTGTGATGACAGAGACAATCACAAGGTTGTGGTCAATCATGGCCAATCTCATTGGACATTATACGTTTCAACTTGGAGCCATGGATGATTATGCATGATTGGAAAATTAGAGCATTCAGAAATTATATCCGTATAGCAAATGGGTCTTATTAATATTATGATCAAATTCTATTGAACTTGCATGTTCGCAGGCATAATATCATTCTCAAACTTAAGACAAATCAATTACAATAATACAGACCAATATAATTTGTCGTAGAAATATTAGATATTTTACTGAACTTTTATCTATTATTAAATACATAGTACTTTATTATTTGGTGTAAATATCTTTTAGCCCTCTCGCTAATTATAAAAGAAAGAAGAAAACTGTCATTTATCATTAACGGTATGATTTTTAGGTGTACGTGTTAAAAATTTGCAACATGTGATATAAAATTGTTGCATTCCTGAATAAACCATTGGAAAATTAATTCAACGGGTGAAATAGCAATATTATCAAATAGTGAATAGGAAGATGGCGAGTCATTTTTAGTACTGCTCGTTTTCGTGGACAAGGAGGAGCGGCAATGAAGTAGCTAATCGTTTGAGCTCTTAATTCGGTTTTTTTTTGTCTTTCATGAGGCGTTTGTTGCGCCTCAGTCCTTATTCTCTTTGTTTTTGTAGCTGCGTCTTGGCTGCTCTTTTTGGCCCTGTTGGGCGTGTGTTTGTGCTTCTTTTTCTGTTGTGTTGGTTTGTAAATTGAATCCTTATTCACCACAAAAAAGTAGTGAATTTTTTTTTTTTTTTTTAAAGAAGATATATATATTCTAAAACTATAATATATTATATAAAGAAGATATTAATGGAATCACGTGGGCTGCTCGCGTTAGATAATTCTTATAATATGTGGCCCTCAGATTCCAAAGGAAGAAATGACAGGACCCAAGGTACAAAAAAAGATAACAAAAGTGGATGGAATGTGAGAAAAGTTCTAGCATTATTATTGAACTAACAAAAAGTTATAATTTCAGAAGCTTTTTGCTTTGAGGGCCTAACCTTGTACTATAGTAATTCTATTTGTGGGTGATATTGTTATCTTTATCTTTACTACATTATTAAACGAGAATATGATTCTCCCTTTGAAATTTGTGATATGAGACATATGCTTTCGCAAGGGGTTTCTTTCCTCATCATTAAGCGATTTTTTGTCCTTTTTTTAGATCTTTTTCTCTTTTTGTCCCTTTTTTCTTTTCTCTATTCTTAACGATTTGTATAAACGTTATTTTAGATGAGCCACGCACACGAAACACACATTTTTTGCTACTAATACCTTTTTTACTAAAAGAGAGATACCAATAATATTTTTTTTATCACTCTTTGCATTTAATGTCTAATACGTTGACTCAAATTAACTTAATATATTATTATTTAAATAAAAAATAAGATAATAGAGTTCACGTGTTAAATACTAAATGTGACGAGTGACAGAAATAATGTCGTTACTATTTCTCGTACTTTTTACTCGGTTGTAATTAACTAGGGACTTTAATTTGCAACCAAACGAACCAGAGAGGTTGTTTAATAATTAGAACGACTTGACTTTCAGATATTTTATCTAAAAAATTAAGGGTGCATTTGAAACTCGTTTTAAAATAATTTTATTTTTTTATAAAAATAGAAATGCAAACGTTTTCAATTTTAGACATAAATTATTTTTGAAAATGCATTTGGTAGTTTTATCAAGAGATTATTTTCAGTATAAAAAAGAACTGACTAATGTCTCTCTGCTAAGAGAGGAGAAAATGAAAATAAAAAATGAAAAAATGACTTTTAGTCGTTTTTCATTTCTCTCACATTTTATACTAAACTAAAAAATCATTTTCATTTCCATTTTTTATCTTTAATTGTGTCAAATACCGTTTTGTATTTTCATTTTTCTTTCTTGAAAAACGTAAAAAATAAAAACAAGAACGATTTCAAACACGACATAAGCTTCCTTATTTTTATTTTCTTCTGAAAATTCTTTTATCTTTTATCTTTTACGTTTTTTATTTTTTACATTTTCCTTTCCATAATTCTAGAGCTATACGCTACGGATAAAATACTCTAAGTCATGAATGAACCAATCTAACCCAATTGACCATCATTAGGAATTCTCCGGTTTAAATCTACACTCTGTCTTGTTCACAATAAAATTTCTTTGAAACTTCTTAAAGTTTTGCTCGAGGAATTATTATTTATAGGAAAAATTTACAATATTTGATGTTTCACATTTAAAATATATTAGTGTTAACTAACTAAAGCTTTACAAGGGTAATGTTCATAATTAAAAAGAGAGCATAATATGACTAATGTTTCAATATATAATAATGCTTTTGTAGGGGTACGCGAAAAAATTGGTTCTTTCACGTCCGAGTTACTTCAAATAGCATGTCAACTGATTGAATTATTAAAATACGCTATGAATTAATGTTGAATTCGATTAGTACTTCTGTTTTTTTTTTTTTGTCCTTAATTTTAATATAATTTTGCACTCTCACTAACTAATACGTAAAATGTGTATATATATATATATATATTTTTTTTTTTTTTTTTGAGTAGTAATAAGTAAAATGTGTTTGGTCTCGCAAACATTGATAATTTAAGATAAAATCAGGGCTAGTACAATATTTCAACAACAACAAAATCATGACTACTATAAAGTTGAAGATGATTATATATAATTAAAGAAAAAATCACTTTTGTTGCTCAACTTGCGATGTTTGCATCATCTGAACTTTTTTTTTTTTTTTTTTTTCACACCTGTACACTTTAGTGGGTGGGGGAAGGTTGTGTCGGTTTGACCTTTGTGGTAAATTATTATTAACCCTTGGCTACAAGTGTTAATTGCGCTGGACAGCTTGATACCCACATATTTAACTATTTAGATTTAGATACCTTATATTTAGCAAAAACAACTTTATATTTAGCAAGAAAAAAAAAATATTTCGATTTCGATAAGCTTATCACACGACGAGTTGAGTAGTTTTTCTCATACTTTATCATAAAATTTATATGTATTACTATATTTGGTAGCCAGGACTTTAGTAAGATGATTGATAAATTTTATAGCTTAGTGCGTTTTATCCTTTTAAATTTTGTCCATTCCATATAATATTAAGCGTTTTAATACGTCAAATTATATTTTCTCTACAAAAAATATACATGTAAATTTAATAGAGTTTTTAACTATTTAAAATATATAGGACTAACAAGGGGTTTTTTTTTTTTCTTCGTAAAATAATTCTTCTCATTTTCATTCCTATTCTTTTCTCTTACCGGATATAAATAGTAAATTACTAGATAAGATTTTACAGGAACCACGGGACGGAGATTTTAGGAGACGTTTGGTTCATGAATTCAGAATTATGATTCAGAATTATTCTCATTTTATGTGTATTTTTTGTAAGAGAAAAACACTGTAAAGAATCATAAATCATTATTCAGAATCAGTGACGAATAAAAGAAACAAATACCCCCTTAGTTGGATGGCTAGTCAAACGTAGCAGCCGCCGTGCTCCTGCTCCACTGTGAAACCAAAGGTAAAAATCATGACCAAAACAACCCTTAATTAGGGATGTGCTTACCACGTGCTTCTGATCTTCAAAAGAAGAAAAAAACACTGTAAAATTAATAAAATTTGATACAAAGTAGAAAGTGAAATTTATAATTTAAACCCGCAAAATGAACGTGATCTTATGGTTTTTTTTCCTTCCCCAACCTTACTCTAGAAATCTCGTATTAAGGGTATGTTTGATAGTGATTTTTGAAGCTCAAAATCAATTCTCTAGTCATCTACAGCTAAAATTTATGTTTGGTAAAAATTATAAAAAGTGATTCTTAAAGAATTTTTAAACAATTTACAGTCAAAATCAGAAACAACTCAAAAATAACTTTTACTTTTAAATTGTACGACAATCATCTTAAAGTACAATTAATGAAACTTTCATAATATCCATAATACCCTTAAAACTAATACTTGTATAGTTATAGTTTACTAAATACTCAACTACTTTTTATAATAGTTATTTTTTTCAGCACAACCAACATTAATTTTTTTTAAATCTACGTACTACCAAATTGGTTCTAAAGATAAGGAAGACTTGGTCCCCCATTTATGACTTTACACTGTTATGTCTTTTTTTTCCTTCCGATATCCTACTCTAGAATTGAAATCTCGTATTAAAGATAACGACGACTTGATCCCCCATTTTTTGACCTTACACTGCCTATAAAAGGAAGACTTTTGTCGTCTCACCAAAAGAAAACCTTAAAACAGATTGAAAATTTGCTTTAGAGAAACCAAAACCAAAACCAAAAGGCACTATGGCTACTTATAATTATTCTTCTAACGTTGTTGTTGTGATGATGATGATCTGTGTAAGTTGTGTCGTTTATGCACATAAATCATCAGATGTGCCTCTTGCAGAAGGACTGTCTTGGAGCTTCTATGACAAGAGCTGTCCCGGTGTTGAGTCCATCATAAGAACTAAACTCAAGAAGGTTTTTAAGAAGGACATTGGCCAAGCTGCTGGCTTGCTTCGTCTCCATTTCCATGACTGCTTTGTTCAGGTAAATAATGCTAAACATTCATTACTTATTTTTCTAATTATTACTACTAAATTTATTCTTTTTTGAGTACATTAATCTTTTGAATTAACAGTAAAGCTATATACCAATGACATTAGTACTAAAGGAAACTGATCATGTTGATTAAAGTGATTATTCTGACTGCTAAATCTTGATATTTCTATTTTCGATGAATAATGTTAGGCAACTTTTGCACCAACTCATAAGTTGTTATTTATGTATTTATTTTTTATTGGTGAAGTTTTAATGAGAGCGTTGAAGAGATTATGTACTTATTTTTTATTGGTGAAGTTTTAATGAGAGCGTTGAAGAGAGTACTGGGGATAAAGTTATTGATCATAACTCATATCATTTCATTTGTATAAATAATAAATATACAAACTACTTAATTAATAGTATACTAAAATATATTATTTGTGCAGGGCTGTGATGGGTCTGTGTTGTTGGACGGCTCGGCGAGTGGGCCGGGTGAGAAGAACGCGCCTCCGAACCTGAGTTTAAGAGCGAAGGCTTTTGAGATAATAAATGATTTACGTGCCAGAGTTCATAAACAGTGCGGCCGAGTAGTCTCTTGTTCTGATATCGCTGCTATTGCAGCGCGTGATTCTGTTTTCTTGGTAACACTTTTTTACACACTTTCATCTTTTTGTTTAATTCTTGCTTTACGTGTAGGGACTCTTTAGGATCAGTCTCTTTGTGTTAGCTCTGATCGAGAAATTAAAAATTAATTTCACCTTAGAGTATAAATTAATTTTTTTTCAAAAGGGAATGTTCTGGCTTTCACTTTCCAGCCAATTAATTCCGTTAAATATTTAAATAAAGCCGGAGGCACTGTTTATATAAATATGTGTGTTTTGTATTCTAGACTTTGGAATAGCTCGTGGATAATGAATTAGTTTACGCTAGCTAGTAAAATATTCAACATCTTCTTTTTTTCATTTTCTTTTTTCTGTTTTTGTAGATATAGATTATAGTTTGTTTGTCATATGCCGAAACTGATAATAACTGAAAATTTAGGTAAGTAAAAAATAAGGGTAAATGAGATAAATACATTCTAAAAGTGTATGGGTTAAAATTTTTATCCATTACTCTTAATTAATAACTCTTTTAGTCAAATAACTATATTAGTAAAAGAGTATTAATAAAAAATGAGATATATAAATCTAGACTCAAATACTCTCAACAATAAATTTTGCTCAACATCACGAGTGATGCTATATATTTCTGTTTAAGAATTACTGCTTAAACATAAACTTACACTGCCAATATATAAAATTTTTCAAACAATATTTAAAAAATAAATAAATTTCAAGCACTATCACCCAACAATAATAATTATCAATTGCCTAGCAGCTTAAATCCGTACATCACACACACACCCAAAATAGGGATGAATTCTGTAATAAACTGTAACTAATAAAGAAATAAAAATAGTCGTCAATTGACACCGCAGACAAAAAATAGAATTGCTTGATCCAATCATAGATTAACCACTTTGATATTAGACAATAATTTAGGGCATGTGCATTTTTCTGGAAAGATATTTTCCCTATTTCTTTTGTGGACGAATAAGCACAATCTTCTTATAATTGACACATGATTAATGCTAAACATCATGACACAAAATTAGACATATCGGTTAATTTAGTAATTTTCTTGATATTATGGCGTGAAATATATTTAATAAATCTTATTTAAATCACACACGGTTATATGATAACATGTTTATACTTATATAATATAATTGTAATGCAGTCAAATGGTCCTGACTATGCAGTACCATTAGGAAGAAGAGACGGGTTGACATTTGCGACAAGAGCAGTAACTATAGCCAACCTTCCTTCATCAGCAAGCAACGCTAGCACTATCGTCGCCTTTCTTGCAACGAAAAACCTAGATGCCACCGACGCGGTTGCCCTTTCAGGCGGCCACACCATTGGCCTCAGCAATTGCTCCTCCTTTAACAACCGCCTCTATCCCACCCAAGACCCTGTCATGGACCAGACTTTTGCCAAAAACCTAAAGGCGATTTGCCCTACGAACAACACGGTTGCCACTACTGTGCTCGATATTCGAAGCCCTAATGCCTTTGACAACAAGTACTATGTCAACCTCATGAACCGCCAAGGACTCTTCACATCTGATCAGGATTTGTACAGCTACAGTAAGACCAAGGACATTGTCATCAACTTCGCCGTTAACCAATCACTCTTCTTTGAAAAATTCATCATCGCCATGACCAAAATGGGCCAGTTAAGTGTCTTGACTGGCAGCCAAGGTGAGATACGTGCCAATTGCTCTGCTAGGAATCCAAGTAAGGATAACTTGGCGTCTCTATATGAGGATGTGGACAATTTGTCGGCGTTCTAAGGGCTTTAGGTTTTGGCTTTGTTTCAAATATGTTCCTTTTGTTAAAAGCCAAAAAAGAAAAAAAAAACGTTCCTTTTGTGTTTGTGAGAGCAAACCTTCTTTTCAATATCTACATCTATACGGGTGTATGATCTAATTATGTCTCATGTCTCTAACGTGTATGCTTTAACTTTGTGTTTGTATTGTTAATCAGATGACACTCTTTGTTTGATTATTATATAAAGTATGTATTTTTCCTTTATATAAAGTATGTATTTTTCCTTTATTGGAATAATAATAGAAAGTTTATGTTTATGAATTTGCGATTGCAACTCTGTTTTCATCTTTTTTTTTTTTATTGAACACAAAATTGTTCTGGTTAAACAGAAAGATGCAATATTCATGGTATACATGGTGTCAAGTAAATATCTAAATGAATTGATAAAAAAGGATTGAGTAAAACAAGTTCACGTACTTAACTTGCTCGCATTATTTTGGGGCTAGTAGAGTGGAAAGATCCATTCATTTGCTTATAGTTGAAGTGTGAGTCCAACGATGTGTTTTGCTTTTCATGTAAATAATCTTGACAAATACCTCTTAAAAGTGCATAGGTCAAAATTTTTACCTTTTACTCTTGATTCATAACTTTTTTAATTAAATAATTACACTAACAAAATGGTATTTATCAAAAGTAAGGGGTAAAGGATCAGTCTCATGTACTCTTAAAAGTAAATTTTTCATTTTTTCTTTTCATTTTAATTTGCATAAACACATGGTGACATTTGAATTCGTGGCTTGTTTTGCTTATCTTTTAGCTTTTTTTTTCATTTTTTTCTTTTTTAATATGTGAGGGTAATAAATATTTTGAGTATGTTTCGTTGGAGTGAGATGGAGAGGAAAAAAGACCTAATTAATTATTTTGTTGGACAGATGAAAGGAAGAAGAGGAAAAGTAGGGATGTATTCTCCCTCTTATTACATCAAATTGTATCATTCCATTAAATGGATTTTAGCAATCCATCAATTTTAATCTTTAGAAGACTATTTGACCTTTAGAAAAATTATTGATAAATTGTACAAATGTACATTATAGTAATTAATAATTAACTATTATTAAACTATCCCTCCCTCTTATCAAATAACATAAAGGATTTTCATAATCACTAAATTAGGAGCATTGTGTATTTTATACTTGGAACAATTTTTGCTTTGTAGATGATTTGCAAACATTGATTTTTTTAAGGATTTTAGTTCTTGATATTGAAATTGTTAAATAACTTCTAAAATTTTTCAGAAACAAACACATCCTAACGGGAACAAAAACAAATAGGGCATTTAGGTGTAAATTCACATTTACATGCAATTGAATTTCTAAAATTGCCCTTAAATAAAACATTAGAATTCATAAAAAAAACACTTTTTCTTAAAACATTTTCACACTTAAGCAAGTTCACACTTTTACATAAGCTGTTTTCTGAAAATGCAATTTTGTAACAGTCTTTCGCAATAGTTAAACAGGTTTAGAGGTTAATTTTAAAATTAAAAATGTAAGAGGTAAGTTGCTAAATCATGATAAATTTAAAAGGTAAATGTGCTAAAAATCATACAGGTAGGAGAAGTAAGATCGTGGAGAGTAATAGCGGATTACTTGTGTCGTTTCTTCTCTTCAAAGTTCAAATCACCTCAACACAAATACCAATGAGAAGCCATCAGCCCAAAAAAAAAACCGTGAGAAGCCTATTTCCCCTGAAAAAAGGCCTATCATTTATTTTTTTTTAAAAACACTGATTAGATTTTTGTCGATTTCAGCTCAGAACAACCCTACATCTTTAATACAACCGGCTTCCCTTTTGAGGACGCAAAATATTCGTTTCTCTGTAATTTCATATCAACTTTAATCAATTTTATTTCTGACTACTCATTTTTTATGTTCTTATAGCGCATTACTCTTTTTAGGGATTGGAAGATTTTATTTTTTTTAGTTTTTTAAGGTATGAAGTTATGTTTTTCTGTTGTTCTTTAGACTATATGTTCCGCCCCAGCAAAAAAACATATCTTTAAAATAAGGGTTAATCCCACAAATGGTTTGTGAAGTTTACACTCGATCTCACTTTATTTTTAGACATTTTAAATGTCTCACAGTTAGTCCATGAGGTTTTATTTTATTTTAGTTTCGGTTATTCTTTTAACTTGGTGTAAATATTTGACGAAATATGCGAAAATTATGGACTAAAATTGGAAACATATAATTTACGAACTAAAAAAATACAAAAGAAAAAAAAAAAACAAAAGATGATTTCCACAAATAGTACTAAAATTAGTGGTTTCTAGTTTTGGTCTCTAATTTACACATATTTCAATAAATTTTAACGCCTAGTTAATGGTAACACTAAAACTGAAACAAAACAAAACCTCAGAAACTATCTGTGGGACATTTAAAAAGTTAGAGACTAAAGTTGGATTGAGTCTAAACCTCATAGGCCATTTGTGAAATTAACCTTAAAATAATGTTCCTTTGCTGTTTTTAACTATGAGAAAAGCTCTATGATTGTTTCTTTCCCACATATAGATACCATTCTGTTTTTGAGGGGTTAATTTTCAGCCTTTCACTAGCAGGACCTTGCATCATGGAGTTCAGGAGATACATTGATGGTGATTGGCGGCATACTAAAGCTACACTTAGTACTGATATGACAACAGAAAATCCTGTAAACAACTCAAATTTCCTTAGAAAGGCAATCCATCTTCCTCCACGATCTATGCTATTGTTATCTGGAGAGGCACGCCACGCATGGAATCACCACATACCACACCATAAGATTGATATGGTGAACGACACTGTGATCAGAAGAGGATCAAGGAGAGTGTCTTTCACGTTTCGTAAGGTCTGGTTTTTAAGTTCTTTGCTGCTTGTTTTCCTGTTGATCTAGCGTTACTTTTATAACATTTGTCAACAAATATGTGATATGATAGATGATTAAAAGAAAAAATTGAGTTTGAGTTTAAGAACTTGAGTTGTAGGAGAAACTTAAGAGTCCGTTTAGTTCGCTGATTCGAGTTTTTAATTCGAGTTTAGATGTGACTTTATGTGAGAGCTTTTTACTGTAGCAAAAAAGTTAGATGTGATTGTTTGTGAGAGCTTTTTACTGTAGAAAAACTTGAATTCTAAACTCGAATCAGCGAAATGAACGGGGCCTTAAGAACTTGAGTTGTAGGAGAAACTTAGCTCATATTTTAGCCTTAAACTCAAGTTAAAACTCGAGTTAAACTCAAATTTTACAAACGAACATGAACTTAAAAAAAGTTATAACTTGAGTTTAAACTTTTTTTGAGTTTTAGTCTAAAAGAACAAGCTCTTACATTTTTATACCTTATGTTTTAGGTATGTTTAGAAAATATACATTTCGTTTTTAATCTCAGTAACTATATACATTCAGATTAGATTTAATACATAAAATGAAAAATCACCTCAATCAAAATTAAAATGAAAAAGTTATGATATTTTTAAGAATAAAAAAATAATGTTCATTAACTTGAGTTTGAGTTTAAAAACTTGAGTTGAAGGAGAAACTTATACTCAGATTTTAACCTAAAACTCAAGCTAAAACTCAAGTTAAACTTGAGTTTTAGTTAAACTCGAGTTAACTTGTTCTCTTTGTTGTGAACGTATAGAAAAAAAAATCATCTCAATCGGAATTAAAATGAAAAAGTTATGATGTTTTTAAGAATAACAAAAATAATGTTTATCAACTTGAGTTTGAGTTTCAGAACTTGAGTTGAAGGAGAAACTTAAACTCAGATTTTAGCCTCAGACTCAAGTTCAAACTCAAATTTTACAAACGAACATGAACTTAAAAAAAAAATTATAACTTGAGTTCAATTTTTTTTTTTGAGTTTTATTATAAAAGAACAAGCTCTTACATTTTTATACCTTATGTTTTAGGTATGTTTAGAAAATATACATTAAGCTCTTACACTTCGCGGATTCGAGTTTTCAATTTTAACTGAGATGTGACATTTTATGAGAATTTTTCACTGTAGCAAAAAAAAATTAGATGTAATATTTTCTGAGAACTTTTTACTGTAGAAAACTAGAACTGAAAACTCAAATCGGTGAAATGAACGATGCCTTAATTTTTAATCTCAGTAACTATATACATTCAGATTAGATTTAATACATAAATCCATACATTTTCTACATAAATTTAATCCATCATAATATTTCTTAAAAAAAAAAATCCATCATTAAACCTAATCCATCACAAAATTTCATTAAATTTCTTTTAAAAAAATTCTTTAAAAAAAACTTAAACCTAATCCATCATTAAATTTATTTTTTTAAAAACCATTATTAAACCAAATCCACCATTAAATTCCTTTACAGAAATCCATCGTTAAACTAATCATTTTAAAATTAATAAAAAATTTGTATCTCTCGTCCTCGAGACGGTGAGGTCCTGGGTTTCGTGACGTAGGCCGACGCGACGAGGTCCTGGGTTTCGCGACGGAGGCCGACGCGACGAGGTCCTGGGTTTCGCCAAGGCGGCTGGGCTGCGTGACGAGGCTGGGCTGGTCGTGGGACGTTGATGGCCGGTGGGTTGGCCATTTGATGCTGGCGACGAAGGCCGGCGAGGTCTGGGTTTCACGCGGCGGAGGCCGACGGGGTTCATCTGCTTAGATCGTATTCATTCCCTGTTCATGCATTTCCATGCCTCTTTCTTTGTTGTCTTTTTATTTCTTTTTTTCTCCCGATCGCTTTCTAAGAAAAAAAGGCATCCTTTTGGGTTTAGTTTTGTTAATTGCATGATCGAATTTTGTTGGGTTTGTAGACAATGGTTTTTGACGCTTGAAGTCATTCATTTTCGTTTAGGGGATTGGAAGATTTTATTTTTATTTTTTATTTTTTATTTTTTATTTTTATTTTTTGGGTTTTCGTATGTGTTGCGTTATAGTTGAAAAATTATAAACTTCTGGTGATAGAAACTATTGGCAGAAAGAATTGTATATCTGGTGTCATTCATACACAATCGATGTAATCCTTGCAATTTAATCTAAATAAATCTAAAGTTTTCGAGGATGTCATTTGATGTATTTTTATATGCTTTTTTCATTCAACTTTTGTGTTTCAAGATTATGTAATGACCTGAATTCGTTGTTTAAAAAGTATTTCTGTGATTTTTGTCAAAGGAATTTAGTGTCATTTACTTTAGTAACATCAAGTCCAATAATTGAAGTTTGAGAGTTTGGAACGTTAATATTGAAATAGTACATTAGGACTGATGGCGGGTTCACCAACACCACCTCCACCACCAGCGAGATTCAGGCCGGCAAAGGGCGAGGTTAGCAGGAATCTGTATGTTGCCAACTGTGGGCCGGCAGTAGGAGTTTCGTTTGCAGACATCAAAGAGGTGTTTGGTGCATTTGGAGATGTCGAGGGTGTCTATACAGCCGACGACTCTGGCGTCCGTGTTGTTGTTTGCTTTTCCCATCACTCCTCCGCTCAAGCCGCTTTCCAAGCACTCAACGCTCGCCCTTGTCCCAACCTCCATGGCCGCACTTTGCACATTCGTTATTCCCTTGTTCAACCTCCTCTCCAGGTGGTACTCAGAGTCACCCCTTGTAAAAATATTAATCACATTTTCATCCTTGTTTATGTTATTAAAGAAAGAATGTCCCTGTGCTTCTAGAGAGAGCCGAATAATGTTGTTCCGGTGTCTTTGAACGCTTTGGAGTTGAACATTCCTGGGCTTTACTTGGTGCATGATTTTGTCAGCCTTCAAGAAGAGCAGGTCCATAGGTCTCTTTGTCATTTCTCTTCTGCCAAAATTTCATTCACACGCATAATGTATGTATGTAGATGTCATTCTTACTTTTGGACTTGTTAGGAGTTGCTTGCAGCGGTTGATGAAAGACCTTGGAAACATCTCGCGAAAAGAAGGGTCCAACATTATGGTTATGAATTTTGCTATCAGGTGAGGAAATATTAGTCTCTATCCAATCTTAAAACTAACCTCTTTATCAATTTTACTATTCTGTTCTTAGAAAAGTATTAATAGTAAATAACAAGTTAATGTATGTTTGGAAACACAATATCAGTCACTGAGCCAAAAAGAAAGTTTTGGGAGTACGGAGTACCCATATTTCTCGTATAAAATGTTCCAGCAAGGAGGAAACTGGGACAATGAGATTTCTGACCGCTGTTTAATTATGTCTAAAATGCGGAAAGAAACAATTTTTGCCTCTTCTATTTCTCCTAATCTAAAATGGTGTCTTGTTCTTTGCATTTAATTATTATTTCTCAGCCTCTGCTTTACCTTACATGAATTCTCCATTTTGAAATTTTCAAGCATTTTGGTATCTTCTTCCTCTTTTGAATTGTTCAATCTGTTTGTAACAGACAAGGAATGTCGATTCAAAACAGCAGTTAGGTGAACTTCCCTCATTTGTTTCTCCTGTACTGGAGAAAATGTCCATGTTCAAAAAGCTTTATAAAATAACTGCAGATGTAGCGTTGGACCAATTGACGGTATGAAGTTATGTTTTTCTTTTGTTTTTTTAGATTATATGTTCCGCCCCAGCAAAAAACCTATCTTTAAAATAAGGGTTAATCTCACGAATGATCCTTGAGGTTTACAGTCGATCCCATTTTATTTCCTGACATTTCAAATGTCTCATTGTTAGTCCTTGAGGTTTTATTTTGTTTCAGTATCGGTCATTCTGTTAACTTGGTGTAAATATTTGACGGAATATGCGAAAATTAGGGACTAAAATTAAAAACATATAAAGTTTTGGGACTAAAACAATACAAAAGAAAAAAAAAAAAACAAAAGATGGTTTCAAATTAGTTGTTTCTAGTTTTGGTCCCTAATTTCAACACATTCCAACAAATTTTAACACCTAGTTATTGGAAGAACCGCAACTGAAACAAAATAAAATCGCAGGAACCATCTGTGAGACATTTAAAAGTTAGAGAACAAAGTTGGATTGAGTGTAAACCTCATATGTCATTTGTGAAATTAACCTTAAAATAATGTTCCTTTGCTGTTTTTAACTATGAAGGAGAGAAAAGCTGTATGTGTTAGTGTTGAATTACTGCTAGGTTATGCTTTAAGAAGCGGTGATTGTTTCTATCTTACAGGTTAACGAGTATCCACCTGGTGTGGGTTTGTCCCCACATATAGATACCCATTCTGCTTTTGAGGGGTTAATTTTCAGCCTTTCACTAGCAGGACCTTGCATCATGGAGTTCAGGAGATACATTGATGGTGATTGGCGGCATACTAAAGCTACACTTAGTACTGATACGACAACAGAAAATCCTGTAAACAACTCCAATTTCCTTAGAAAGGCGATCCATCTTCCTCCGCGATCTATACTATTGTTATCTGGAGAGGCACGCAACGCATGGAATCACTACATACCACACCATAAGATTGATATGGTGAACGACACTGTGATCAGAAGAGGATCAAGGAGAGTGTCTTTCACGTTTCGTAAGGTCTGGTTTTTAAGTTCTTCGCTGCTTGTTTTCCTGTTGATCTAGCGTTACTCTTATATCATTTGTCAACAAATATGTGATATGATAGATGATTTTGAAGGAAAAACTTGTACTCTGAAAAATGTTGCTCTACTATCCCTCTTTGCTGATTATCTGTAGTAAATTCATGCCTGACCTTTATTATTTCTCTACGCAGTCAATTATGTAGCTGCTGTAGTTATCTTCTATTTGACAAGGTCGGTACTTTTAAAAATCAAACTATCTTTATGTTTTTCAGGTTCGAACAACACCTTGCAAATGTAGCTTTCCCGAGTATTGTGATTCTCAGAGGCAGAAAAAGGGGTGAGTTTTCGTACTTCTGAAGATTACCCTATAATTTTTTGTTTGAAGGTCCTAGACAGATTTTTCTTATTTTTCTTGTTTTCCGTTATATGTTGTTGCGATATATATGGTAATTTGAATAGGCTATCCATATATGTAAAAGTACAATCTAGCATTTATTATAATATACTCACAATGGGGGTATTTAGCTAAAGGTGCGGAGCCAGCGAAGTGTGCATTTGTTGCTAGTTCTTCTACTGGTCTCGAAATAAACTGCCGATTCGCACCTTGACGTTCTCCCCTCATCATCGCTCGGGATCAGACTTTTTTTAGTACGGCTTTTAACTGTGGGTTTCTAATACTAAGCCTCCCACATTAGTTGATGCCGTCAAGTGAACGAACAAAAAATGATTCACTAGGGTTTATAATTTCTGAATCAATTCCTATTGGGTAGATTAGAAAAAGGCACCAAAAGAATTTGAAAACTTGACTGCTAAGCCGTGTGAGATCGGAAACTCGCAAGTATGGTTTTAAAGGGAGGAATTTATCACACCGGTTGTTGTCCGATTGAAATTGAAATCTGAATATAATTCAAAAAAAAAAAAAAAGCACGAAACCATACAATGCAACGCAGCCATGCAGACATAACAAATAAAAATACAATGCAACGCAGCCATGCAAACATACATGCATGCTTGCCGATCTATCTATATATATATATATATACATATATATATATATATAGTAACAGATAGACATACGGCGGCTTGATTTGTTTATTCAATTAGTGCAAAAGTAAAATATTGCAAATTAAAATTAAATCACGCATTGCAGCATTGAACGGCTACTAGTGATTATGTTGCCTTTGGATTTGAGAGCCTCGTGATTCATGTAGGGTGATCTGAATGTAGTATAAGCGATGAACGCTAGTGACGGGACCACCCGGGACCAAGGCAATCGGCAACAGTTTCTTGCTTGACGACTCCACCAAAGGCTGTGGCTTGGTGGCATCGCATTTGTCCAATGCCTTGGCTTGCTTGAGGTATGCGTCCATATGTTTGTTACAGCGAAACGCTTGCGAGCGTTAGAACTAGTCTCCAAATTAGATAGCACAAAAGGATCACGCCCAACTTGTTTTCTGTTGATCATGTCAAATCTTAAACTACTCCCAGCCGATTGGAGATCAGCGAAACGCTTGAAGAGCAGTTGCATCGCAAATTTCACTATCTCAATTGGCAACGGGTTAGCCAAGTTTTTGGTTTCAACCATCTTGTAGGTGGCTTCCTTGCCGTCGTTCACCATATTTGCGCTCTTGACACGGTTCTCCTCACTAGTCAACTCCTCCCTCTCTTTTTCTTTCCTTGGGGGGGTGTCGATGCGGGTTACGGTAGCTTTTATTGGATTTGCTTCATACAGCCGTTTCTCCTCCACATCACTGCATTCGCATCCATTATATACATATATACCAGATCATAATATATAATATATAATAAAAATAAAAATAATAAGAATGTAAATGCTTGCTGGGACTAATTTATTTGGTACCACCCACTCACCTGTATGTGTAACTTACTCTGATAACATCCGGGCTCGTCTGACTATCAACTTTTGGAAGAATAAGATCCACAATGACCTTGCGTACCTCTTTTTTGTAGAGATTGCCTAAAGATATAGTTACAGAAGAGTCCTTGTTACCGGATTGTGGATAGTCTCCCGCATATACATTCTCGATTTTCGAATCTCCATCGAATTGTTTGACGGTCAGCTTTACGTCCTGAACAACCACGCCGAGAAGACCAGCCAAACATTGGGAAAATGCGGCGCTCAAGTTGCTATGGTTTAGAACATCTGAGAATGTGCCTCCATTGCTTTTCTTTGCAATCTCTTGTACCACCTATATTACATTTCGATTGAATGATTTAGGACGTACTCATGAATTAATTGGTAAAGTTATTCATACAGCTTTTGCTTTAACAAGTATTACTTAAGGGACATACGCTTGGTTCACATTCCGCGCTAAAATTGAATGTGTGTACAGGCACGTTTCCAACGTCAACCTCGGCAGCCTTACCCCTGTTTTCGGCACCGCCAGACATAAGCAAGATGGCACCGACACGGCCATCTTTAACACGGCGGTCATTCAGTACTCTTAACGCCGTTTTCAGCCCATCGGCGATGTTTGTGTTACCGTTGGCAACTAAATCTTTAACCTGCTTTTCAATATCTTGTTGGGAGCCTTCAGTTATCTGGCGCAACGGGAACAACCTCTTGGAGTTGTCAGCGAATGTGACAACCGACAAACGATCAATGGGGCTAAGTTTCTTGATGAGAAATTGCAATGCATTTTTCAATTTTTCTGACTTGCCTTCCTTGTCCATGCTTCCACTCACATCTATGGCAGCCACAATATCCACTCCTGGTCTGTCTCTGTCTTCGTTCTTTCCTGACTCTGTCAGCTCCAACAACACCCTCAATTCGGTTGCTTCAAGTGGTGCCTCCTTCTTGTTGAACATTCTCATCTGCGTCTTTCCCGCCTTGACTGCTGCAGGTTTCCTCTCTGAAATATGTATAATATGCAAACATTATTCAACAAAATATTGATTCAAGTATATATAAGCTTAACACCTACAATCAACACACACACACACATACTCCAGAAAGAAAAAAAAAAAAAAAAACAAAAAAAAAAACAAACAAACACACGCGCACACTTACACTAGTTAGAATGCGCGCTGTGCGCTTGAAATCCTTAAAAACAATGACTAATCTCAAATTTTGATAGCCGAAAAATAGAGTTTGACTCACTTCGTCGCTAATAATTCAAAATTAGCACAAAAACAGTTCTCGAGCTTATCAGAAGTTGAAACTTTGATATTGCTCTCAACAAAACATAAAAACTTTTTAACAGTTTTAAACTACGTGTGTTCACATTACTAGTAATCGGGAAAAAATATATAAATAGGGATATTGAGATAATAGCTTAAAATGTATAGAAAAATAATTTATATATAAATAGGGATATTTTTTAAGAAAAAATGTATTGACAGGGACAAATTAAAAAAGCTATTTCAATAAGCCATCGGAAAAAAGAAAGAAAAAAATTAATCTATCAAAACACATATCGTTTTGGTCGAAACTATCCAACAGTAAAAAAATCGTCATTCCTATTTAAGTAAGGATATTTTTTAGATAAATTATTTTAATAGATATAAATGGAAAGAAAAAACACAAAATGAAAAAAAAAAAAAAAGAAATAAGCAAAATACAAATTAGGTGATAGAAACAAACTAGAATAAACAAGTACTTTGGTGAACATGTCTCAAAATAAAAGGTACAAAATTTTAGGTGGAAATAAAACAAAAGGAAGGGGAAAAAATGTTAAATATAGAAAAACCGAATAGAAAAGAAACTAAAATGAAAGTCGAAGGCAACGTTTGATAAAATAGCATTTAATAGAATATTTAAGTAATCACACATATGAAAAACCAATTATTATGTAATAAGGATAAATTAAAACGAAAAAAGTATTTTGACAATATATCTTTCAGAATGAAGATATAAGATTATACCATTAAAAAAGAATTTATAAAGAAAAAAGGCAAGGAGAAGTAATAGAAAAGCAGGAAGATAAAAAAAAAAAAAAAAAAAAATGGAACCAAACGGCGAAATACCTACTTCGAACGAAATTCTACCTAAAAATCTATTCTCGAAAAAAAAAAAATTTATTGAGGAAAAGGGAAGAAGGGGAAAAAAAAAAAGAATGAGAAGAAGACAAAATTAGCTGAAAAAGGGGAACAAATGAGGAAAACGTTTCGTTGATTACCCGTGCCAAACTCATTTACATGTAGTAAATGTAGTATAGAAATAGAAATATTGATTTGATATAGATACATATTTAGGTAAGAACACTTGGAATCGGGTTTTTGAGTGCTTAAATTGAATATGAAGTCGCAAAGTGCTAGTCATATCAATGGAAAACACGATATGTAAACCTGCAGAGACAACTTCGTGTGCAAGAATCGGCTCATCGTCGTTGAAGGTCATTTTGGTTGAGTTGATATTGAAGGGCATTTTGCTTGAGTTGATATTGAAGGGTACTTCAAATCCCAGCTCCAACGACATCTTGATTTTGATTTCTCCAACTGTTGCGTCAGGCTTGTTGATGCATGTCAACTCTGTTATATATATATATATATATATATATATATATATATGTATATGTATATGTATATGTATATAAACATAAAACACACCGCAATTAGAATCAAATTATTGAGTGCTTAAGATGAATGAAAACTTAAAACGCATGCTCGTTATATCAATCGAGAAACGACGTAAATATAAACCTGCAGAAACATCTTCGGGATTAAAAATGTGCTTATCATCATTGAAGCCCATTTTGCCAAGAAAAATGATGCACTTAATCGAATTTGCTCAACTTTCCTGCTCGCAATGCAACACTTAACCTACTATATGTAGGGAAGCAATAAATAAATTTGTTAGAAATGTATCTTTCCGTCATTTTCTTTCTTACTCGCTACGTAGATTTTATTAATATAATATATCACTATTTAATTATTAAAAAAATAATATATTATTTAAATATAAAATGTGATGGTTGAATTTATGTAAAATAATAACTACAGAAAATGACATAAAGAATTATACTCATATTTTTTTTCCTTGCATGTACTGTAACACGGGCGCTTACGAGACAAGCGGGAGAAAACCTCAAAGATCTAACGTCATTAGTAATTTGGACTAAGGTTGCTATCGTGATTTCTTTCTATGAGAATTGAGAATAACTTTTTTAGTCAAGTAGAAATGTTTTTTAAGTCATTCTAAAACATATATATATATATATATATATTTTTTTTTTTTTTTTTTGAAGGTTGACAAGTTCCATTCTCCTAGTCATAATCACGCTGAATATATAATATTCGTAATATTCTTATAAACAAAGAAGATGTAGTAGAATGATTAATATATATGGATAATGAGTACGGATTAATTGACAGAATTGATGACTAAAAAACCATTGAGATTTATTTTTCATTTATAAATATTTATTTTCGTTGGTATGTTCATCTTTTCTCATCGTCCAGGTACACATCGATAACAAATTATATAGAAATTAAATGAAAAAAATTCCGTTTGACGTGATGATTGAGAAGCGATAAACATGGGGACAAAATTAACTCCTACAGTCTTTTTTTTAATATTAATAGTAATTATTACAAAGGGTAAGTACTTATCGGTAAAAATTCCACTATTCACACAAAATGAGTTTAAATTAAGTAAATAAATACGATCCAACATAATAAGACTTATTATTTTATTAGTGATGGTTTCCATTTGAAAATTTTGTGAATGAAAATAAGTTTTTTTTTTTTTTTTGTAGTATTGTTTGGTATACCAAACTCGCTTGTCGTTTCTTAGGCAACATAATCTTTTATTTAGTGACCCATGTGAAGAAAGCCAAAGGTTGTTTCAAACGTAACAACACGGTTGCTCTCCAAAGCCAATGTGATTTCATTTTCCAAGTAAGTTGAGATATTTTTAAGGAAAAAAAATAACTCAATTTGAGATAATTAATAATGTAGTCATGCGTTTATTTTATAAATTTAAATTATTGTTCAAACCATTTTATTTTAAAATGTGACAACTCTAAAGCGAGAGATAATTGATGATTTCATTTTTTTAATCGACTCAAGTTGAGATATTTTTAAGGGGAAAAGAAAAACCCAACTTGAAATAATGAATGTAAGTTGATGCGATCTGCGCAATAGAAAATGAGTAGTTTACCTTGGAATGCGTGTCCATATTCAATACCTTCAAGATTCTTTTTCCATTACAATTTTTTTTTGTAAACCTAAACTAATAAGAATTGTGCAAAATTAATGCCTAAACTAATAAGAATTGTGCAAATTTTTTTTTTTTTTTTTTGAAAATTTGTACCTTTGTTATTGTCTGATGTAAGCTAACCCAATTTGGTTAAAAAAAAAAACCAAATCAATAGCATTAATTTCTTTTAAATATGTAGTTGGGAAATACTTGTGTGAAACTTTTATTAGCATTAATTTCTTATAGTACAATAGATAAACTCTACATAGGGACAAAATTAACTCCCTCAGTCTTTTTTTAATATTAATGTTAATTATTGCAAAGGGTAGGGTACACTATAGGTGGAGGTTAATATTACTATATTGCTCTATCTAATCCTTATGATTTGACTTGTCAATAATTAATTAATTCGTTTTAATATGATCTTGAATATCTCCTTTGGGTGAGTCACATTTATTATGAAATTTGTAAACAAAGAACAAGCTACCAAACTTGCCCGTCATTTCTTAGGCAACATGTTTTTATCTCCAATAACACGTTGTAATCAACCAAGGATATGGGATCCCTACAAAAATGTTTTATTTGATTGTTTTGTTGTAGCTCTCCAAAGCCAGAGATAATTAATGTTTTTTTTTCCTTTTAAATTAAGACAAGTTGAGATATTTTTAAGGGGGAAAAAGACCTCGAATTGAGATAATGAATAACGTTGTACATAGATTGATGCGATCTACAAAATAAAAACGAGTTGTTTACCTTAGGATTTGTCCATTTTCAATGCCTTCGAGATTCTTTTTTCATTGTGGATTTTGTTTTTCTCCTAATCGAATAATGATGCAAACAAACAAATTTTCTTAATTTATCTTTCAAATCAACATTTCAATCTTCTAAAGTCAATAGATATTATATATTGCATATTATAATTTTACATATTATAATTCAGGAAAAAACCCGGTTTTGCTTTTATGACTGAGAAGACTTTTAGGAATAAGTTTATGAAGATTTTTTTTTTAAAGGTCGATTAAGAAGAAGATTTTCGAAGAATAAGTTTATGAATAGTCCTTTGTTATTGACAAATGTAAGCTAACCCAATTTGGTTTTTTTTTTTTTTTTTTTTAAATAAAGAAGAGAGAGATAGATGAGGCGCTTAAATGCCAATGAAATAAATCAAAGTCAATTCCACATAAAGATTAGATCAGCCAAACTAATAGCATTAATTTCTTTTAAACATGCAGTTGAGAAATACCTGTGAGAAGTTTTTATTAGCATTAATTTCTTATAGTACAATAGATAAACTCTATATAGGGACAAAATTAACTCCCTCGGTCTTTTTTTAATATTAATATTAATATTAATTATTGCAAGGGTAGGTACACTAGGTGGAGGTTTATATTCTTATAGATTTTTTTTTTTTTTTTTTAAAAGTTGACTCTTTTGACATAGTTGGTCTTAAACTATAGATTTAACGAAACAGACTCGAAACTTTTTTTTTTTTTTGGATAAACCTAAAAAAATATGGCATAAAAAGATAACTATCCTATTTTCAAAAGAATTATTTGTTATGATTTTAAATAAAAATGAAAATATAAGATTATAAGCTAACTTCACACAGTAGAGTATAGATAAATGAATAAAGTGAGTAAATTAAGACTCAAATTATTTGTGTTGATTGTAAGAATTTGGATCTGGATCTAACTCTGTAAGTTAATACGAAAATTTAGATAAACACAAAAACGACATAAAATGCTACTCATGGCCCCACATGCAATAGAAACAGCGAAGATTAATTCCAATACAACATCGTTAATAAATGATGCCATCGTTAATTAATATTCTTTTAAGATAAGTAGATGTGGTCCAACATATAATGCTGGCAAAGTTGAGGGAGGGGCTCACCTTAATGTCATCGAGATCCATTTTCTAGGAGAAATAATTTATTTATTTATTTATTTATTTGGTTTAACTCAATTCGATGAGCTCCACGTTTTATCTTAGCCCCATCATTAATAAAGAAAACAAAAAAGTTTTATGAATTTTTTTTTTTCAAAGCCAATATTCTGATATTTCAAGGAAAAGGGGATCATAACATGTGATGGAGCAGAGGTAAGATAATCAGACTGTACTAACTAAATCACTCAATCAAACGCTGCTCTATTATGATAAGTTTCAAATTTGTTTAACAATAAACAGTCAGAAAATTAGATTGTAAAACGATATTTTGCTTTTAATTATAAGTATTGCCATTATCTCTCTCTATCAAACCATTCTGCAAAAAGTAATTTCCAACTCAATACTTGAAAAAAGGTGAGAACACAAAGTGCAATCACAGAATTAATGGCGGCCATGTGAGAAAGATTGAACACAATCCCGGCCTTTGTGATAAGGAAAGAGAACTAATCTTAGCCATTAGGAATCTCCCATTACTCTTTAACGTGTGAACACATTCAAATATGACTTCAATTCATTAGAGGACCATCATATTGTTTTCATGAATCTGCACTTCAAATCATCGAGTTGATTTGAATAAGATCATTTTTATTTTATTGGTGGGTTCTGAAATTTTCAATTTGTACATCGTCTAAAGAATTTGTAGTATCAGTGCGAAACGAATCTTTTAAATTCTCACTTAACGAAGTCCCAAAAATTTAGGGGAACCACAAAAGTGGCAAGGTCTGTAATTAAAATTAGAAGAACGCCTTCTATTTAGATCTTAATTGTATCGAAAACAAGCTTATTAGGTGACAATAATAAACATAATGACGGATAAAGTATATCTACCTCATGAATTTAGCACTACTTAGTATAACACAATTTGAGTTTGTGATTGAACCAGTAAATAGCTTACACGTAGGACGATTTCACTAGCATGATTACTTATTGTTGTTGTTATTATTATTATTATTTGATAAGAGCATGATTGTTTATTATATGTAGTAATCTTGATAAATAACTTTTAAAATATATGAATTAAAATTTTTATTTTTATTTTTTATTTATAATTTTTTTATTTAAATAATTATACTAATAAAAATATGTTTATTAAAAATAAAGAATAAAAGTATAAGACTCATACTTTATAAATTCTCCATGTTTTTTTTTTCCTTATACATACATAGAAAAACGTCTCTAGCTAGTAGCTACTAAGTGGAAGGGACAAAACTCTCTCTTCCTTTTTAACTAAAAGTTGAACCAAAATAGTAAATAAATTGGAGAAAAGATATTATTAGTTGCACAACGACCGTGACTGGCAAGAAATTGTTGCTCCATTTGATAAAAATTATTTGTGCGTTTTGAACTCGTTTTAAAATGATTTTATTTTTTATATAAAAATAAAAATGAAAATATTTTCAATCTCAAACATAAATTATTTTTGAAAATGCGTTTGGTAATTTTTTCAAAAGATCGTTTTTAGTATAAAAAAATTCATTAATATATCTCTCTCTTTCTCTCGAGAGAGGAGAAAACAGAAACAAAAAATGAAAAATGACTAAAAGTCATTTTTCATTTCTCTCTCATTTTACACTAAATCAAAAAATCATTTTCATTTTTGTTTTTTATCTTTAATTGTGATAAACACCGTTTCTCTTCTGTTTTTATTTTTTCTTTCTCAAAAAATGTGAAAAATAAAAATGAAAACAACTTCAAACGCAGCCTACAATTTATATCTGTCTTTTTTTTTGTTTCTCTGACAAACATGGAAAATTTCTTAAATACCCTATTAATTTTAAGTAAATCCTACATTTTCTCTGGTATTTTTATATTAAATAATTAATAAAATAATCATTTAACGTATTATTTATTTTTTTCTCGTATCACACCGAATAACGTAAAAAATAAAAAATAAAAAAATAAAAAAATCAACTCTTTTCTTTCTATTCTCCTCCTTTTTTTCCCCCTAAAGGAAGTGCAAATTTTTACTTCTAATCATTACTCTTTTTAAAAAATGGACCATAAATTTTTATCAAAATATTTTTTTTCCTTGCATGTACTACAACACGGGCGCTTACGAGACAAGCGGGAGAAAACCTCAAAGATCTAACGTCATTAGTAATTTGGACTAAGGTTGCTATCGTGATTTCTTTCTATGAGAATTGAGAATAACTTTTTAAGTCAAGTAGAAATATTTTTTAAGTCATTCTAAAACATATATATATATATATATATATTTTTTTTTTTTGAAGGTTGACAAGTTCCATTCTCCTAGTCATAATCACGCTGAATATATAATATTCGTAATATTCTTATAAACAAAGAAGATGTAGTAGAATGATTAATATATATGGATAATGAGTACGCATTAATTGACAGAATTGATGACTAAAAAACCATTGAGATTTATTTTTTATTTATAAATATTTATTTACTTTGGTATATTCATCTTTTCTATTCGTGGTATAACGTGACAAACACACTAGTTTTTTATTAATCATCCAGGGACACATCGATAACAAATTATATAGAAATTAAATGAAAAAAGTTCTGTTTGACTTGATGATTGAGAAGCGATAAACATGTAGTGGCGAATGGTCGAAATGTGTGAAGTTTTCGGACCCGTTCGGTTCGCTAATTTGAGTTTTTAATTCGAGTTGAGATGAGATGTTGTGTGAGAGTTTTTTACTGTAGTAAAAAAATTTAATGTGATTGTTTCTGAGAGCTTTTTACTGCAACAAAACTCAAATTCTAAACTCGAATAAGCGAAAAAATCGGGGCCGAATTTGCATTAATATCTTTATAGAACTAAGGAAAGCTACCACAGTCTTTTTTTAATATTAATATTAATTCTACAGTAAAAAACTCTCAGAAAATATCACATCAACTTTTTCTGCTACAGTAAAAAATTTTCAGAAAGTATCACATCTCAACTCGAGTTGAAAACTCAAATCCGCGAAGTGAACGAGGTATACAGAGTAAAATTCCGCTATTACACAAAGTGAGTCTAAATGAAGTGAATAGATATGATTTAACATAATAAGACTCACTATTTCATTAATGATGATTTTCATTTGAAAATTTTGTGAACAAAAAGCAGAGGGGTTTTTTTTTTTTTTTTGAGTATGAATAAAAAGAAGCGTTGTTTGATGTACCGAACTCGCTTGTCGTTTCTTAGGCAACATACCGCGTGACTAGATTTGGGATCCGTATAAAAATCTTTTATTTTGTGACCCATGCGAAGAAAGTAACGTAACAACACGGTCGCTCTCCAAAGTCAATGTGATTTCGTTTTATAATTAAGTTAGAGATATTTTTAAGGGAAAAAAAATAACTCAACTTGAGATAATTAATAACGTAATCATGCGTTTATTTTATAGATATAAATTATTGTTCAAATCATTTTGTTTTAAAATATGACGACTCTAGAGCGATAGATAATTGATGATTTCATTTTTTTTAGTCGACTCAAGTTGGGGTTTTTTCTAAGGGGAAAAGAAAAACTCAACTTGAGATAATGAATGTAAGTGGATGCGATCTGCACAATAAAAAATGTGTAATTTACCTTGGAATGCGTCCATTTTCAACACCTTCAAGATTCTTTTTCCATTACAATTTTTTTTTTCCTTCGTTTTCTCCTAATCGACTAATGATGCAAACAAACAATTTTCTTTTAATTTATTTCTCATGTCAACATTTTGATCTTCTAGAGACAAGAGGATATTATTATATATTGCATATCATAATTTAGAAAAAACGCGGTTTGATTTTATGATTGGGAAGATCTTTTAAGAAGTCATGTGATTAGAATTATTTTCGATTTACGTGTATTTTTTGTGAGAGAAAATACTGTAACAAACCATTAATCATGATTCAAATCATAGTTCGAATCCTTCAACCAAACATCTCCTAAGTTTATGAATAGTACTAATTTATTTTTGCCTTTTAAAATTAGTCTCTGTAGTTAAATTTATCTACTAAATAATCTTCAAATCTAAAAGTGACTTACTGATATCCAGAAAAATGAAACATTACTAAACTTTCTTCTCTAACTACAAATAGTCCTCTGAAAATTAGTACCTTTGATATAAATAAGTGCGCCCAAAACATTACAAGGGCTCGTTATTTGAGTTAAAATGTGATTTTATGTGATAATTTTTTACTATAGTAAAAAAGTTAAATATGGCTATTTTTATAGCTTTTTACTATAATAAAACTCAAATTTTAAACTAGAATCGGTGAAATGAACAGAACCTTAGTATCCGTTTAATTTATTGATTTGAATTATATTGATTTTAACTTTTTTTAATTTGAACAGAAAAATTCAACCATAGTGATTTAGGCCTTGTTCGCTTTGCAGATTTGAATTTTCAATTCAAGTTGAGATATGATATTTTCTGAGAGTTTTTAAAAAGTTAGATGTGATATTTTTAGAGAGCTTTTAACTATAGAAATTAAAAACTGAAAACTCGAATCGGTAAAATAAAGGAGACCTAAGATTTGTATCAGATTTGCTGAATTTTTTAGGTATTATTGCTCACTCTCTTTTTAAATGAAGGCGTGTGTTTTTCATGGATGTGGTCCAAAAAAATTACTTGTGTACACTCCAAAATAATACCATGAAGTTGAAGAGTCGTGGTTTCTACTTTCTGGTGTTAATATGATAGTGAACCAAAGCATTATGGGAGATGGATATTGATGCATTTTTATATTAATTAAAAGAAAAATAAGAGAAAATTTTTGTTTAATTGTTTAAGGCTAATCGAATACTAAACCTGTACAAAACAAGTCATATAAAATACTACATTATCAAATGTAATTAAGATATGTACTTAATTTTATAATTTGATTTGTAATTGATGGAAATGTGACCATTAAAACACGTTTATACATTCTTTAAGCATCAATGCTTACCGATCAAATTAAGGAAAAAGTTAGTACTTTAAATACAATCTTTGACATGCAGTCTTATAAGACCATAGGAGATTAATTAAAAAGTTTTTTTTTAACCTCCACGATTTGAGGTGATGGATAATATCAAGAGATTGATGGCTTTCACACTCAGTAATTGAAAATTACAAAAACAAAAAAAAAATAAAAAACAAAAAAGTACGAGTAAATTTTGTTGACCCGGTTAGTTATTGAGCAATTTTCTGTAAACTTTTATTTTTTTATACAAATTGTTTGAGCTTTTCGTTTAATAAAATGCTAAGAAGAACCCTTGGTGCGAAGCAATACAATAAATAGAAGGACTTTATATAGACTTAATGCTAAAGGATTCACTTTTTTTTTTTTTTTTGGTTTGTAATGTTCAGCACTACAAGTGTCACTCGGCATTGTTATTTTTATTTTGTCTTTTCACTGTTAAGATACATATTAATTTTAACGAATTCATGAGTATAATTGATACTTGAACTAATCTTACTATGTTCAAAAAGAGTAGTGTTAGATATACCAACTCTAATTTCAATTATTATGTACTAATTTATGTGATATAGAGTTGTAATCTTTTCACTAATAGATGTAGTTATTTATTTTTAATTGAATGATAATTTTTTAAACAACTGCTAATAAAAAGAATGACAACATACCATGTAAATTGGTATAAAAAAAAAAACTGGGATTAAAATTAAAGTCCCTAGTATTATTCATTTGAAAAGTGGACCCTAAATTTTTACATCTTATATATCTAATTGAAATTGAAAAAAATGAATCCGGAATAGTAAAGACTCAAGAATAGGATTCTAGAATAAAAATTGAATTTTTAATTTACAATTTATTTAAATAAAAAATTAAAATGCCATGCCATCAGGTAAATAACAAGATATTCATCCAAATTTGTATTTAATAAGTTTTTCGAATTCAATATCATTAATTATCATAATCTTTTTTGTCAACTATTTAATTCATCACAACTGTCTAATCAATATTCAATATAACATTAAAACAGTAAGATCTGCCAATAAATAAATATTAGAGTAATTATTAAAAACTAAACCCATATATATATATATATATATATTAACAAAAAGTAATGTACGCATATTCCTACAATTTATCTTACCTTGTGAATTGACTTATCAATAATTAGTTCTTTTAACTTCTTAGTATGATGAGAAAATTACAGATTATACTTTCACTATCTGATTGATTAAAAGTATCATTTTTTTAAAAAAATTTATTTCTTAATTAATTTTAATTTAAAACGTAAAAATATATGAATTAATGCTAAGAAATATAAATAAAGAGAATTTCATTTCATGATATATTTTTAAAAATTGCCCTAATATGATCCCAAGTATTTTCAGGTGTGGCCCGCATTTACTTTGAAATTTTGCTAAATAAAAACAAGCAGTAGATTCGAATACCGAACCCGCTTGTCCGTTATTAGTCAATATAGCACGTTTTTAAGTCAAGTAGAAATATTTTTTAGGTCATTCTAAAAAATAATATATTTTTTTAAGTCAAGTTGACAAGTTCCATTCTCCTAGTCATACACGTGGGATATATAATATTTGTAATATTCTTATAAAGAAAGAAGATGTAGTAGAAAGGCCCGTTCATTTCACCGATTCAAGTTTAGAATTTAAATTTTGCTACAGTAAAAAGTTCTCAGAAATAATTACATCTAACTTTTTTACTACAGTAAAAAGCTCTCACATAAAGTCACATCTCAACTCAAATTAAAAACTCAAATTAGCGAACTAAACAGTCCCTTAATATATATGGATAGTGCGTATTAATTGGATCTGGACAGAGTTGTTGACCTAAAAATCATCGAGATTTTTTTTCATTTATAAATATTTATTTAATTTGGTATATTCTTCTTTCTCTCTTCGTTGTATAACTCGGCAAACACACTAGCTTTTAATAAATCGTCCAGAGACACATCGATAATATTTATTTAATAAGTATATGATTTATTAAAACTATAATTTTTAAAAAAATGTATTTCTTAATTAATTTTAATTTAAAAAATAAAAATATATGAGTTAATATTAAGAAGTAAAAATAAAAATAAAAATAAAAATAAAAATAATTTTATTTCATGATATATTTTTAAAAATTGCCCTAATATGATCCCTAATATTTTCAGGTGTGGCCCACATTTACTTTGAATTTTTGCTAAATAAAAACAAGCAGTAGATTCGAATACCGAACTCGCTTGTCCCTTTTTAGTGAATATAGCACGTTTTTATTGTTATATTATCTTTTTTAATATATATATCATCCACAACAAGGTGAAATTGCTTCTCTCTGTTTTTTTTTTTTTTTTTTTGAATTAAGCTGAATTAATTATCATGCTCAACTAAAAGTTGAAAAATCTGTGTATTTGCCCAGTTAGTAGTGGCCATGTGGACATAATTATGGCCGAACATTATATTATGTTATAGTGCAATGAAGATTACGTTCCCGTCCAAAAAAATAAAAAAATAAAAAGTTGAAATGAAAATTTGAGTTGAAAACTTTATGAACCTATTTAGTTCGCTGATTTAAATTTTTAATTTGAGTTAAAATATAATTTTATGTGAGAATTTTTTACTGTGATAAAAAAATTAAATATAACTGTTTATAATAAATTTTTACTATAACAAAACTTAAATTTTAAATTTAAATCGGTGAAATGAATAGAGCTTTTATATATCTCTTATGCTAGAGTATCTGAAGACGTAAAAGTTGAGCCAAGAGAGGGAAATCGGTAGAGCAAGCGATGGGCACCTAGCCAAGATGTTGTTGAGTGTTTTATTTTTTTATTATTATTTATTATTAATGTGTGTTGTAATTCCTATCTAGCACCTATCCCAATCCCGTTATGCTTTGCATGGTTTGATTTGATGTTCCTATAAATAATATCAATATCTCTACTTTCCAATATGTACTTAATACAATTTCAATGCAAGTGGGATGGCACGGCTACAGCATTTTATTATTGCTATATAATAAAATAATTATGGAATAATGATTCATACCTATTGGGTAAAACAATTCTAGACGATCATCAGCGTTTGATTAGTAGATTCGTACTATAATTTAAATTATGATTCGTAATTAATTATAATATATTTTCTCATAAAAAATATATATAAATTAAAAATAATTCTTACTTATAATTTTAAATTTATAAATTAAAAATTAACTGTGCGGTGGGCACAGGATTATCTTCTTGGACTATCGTAATTCTCCTCTCATCCTTTATTGCATATGGCTTCTAAATTTTAAAGGTGAGAGCTCTAAATGCATAGATGGAGTCCAAAAAAGATCCAATGAAAATAAACTACTAGAGGTCTATTTATAGCACACAATTAATAAAATAGGCTTGGTCCAATTCAATGTATGCAATACAGAAATATCTCTATATTATAATCAACATTACAAAATTCCATACGGAGACTTTACAGAAATACCACAAATTTCAGGTTTGGATTTACTTATGCCGCGGAAAAAAAAAAAAAAAAAAAAAAAAATTTACAATGAATGTCACGGTCACAGTATCAAATTATATGTGAAATGTCAAATATACTCTTAAAATACCAGCTAGTATGTATCATACTCTAATACTGGTAGCTGATTGAGATACCAAATGGTATATGTCGCGATACCAATTACTAACTGGTACTGAATAGGTCGGCAACCGCTGTTAGCGGCCAGTGGCCAACCAAAAAACCAAATCACAAAAAAAAAAAAAAAAAAACACACTCACAGACACAATCTGAATAGAGAACTCCGTCCTCCCCGCACAGATAGCACTGGAAAGAGAACTCTTTCTAGAGCTGCTAGTGGAAAGAAAAATAACAATGGACTGCATTAAAAGATTGAAAGCTAGTGCTTGTTGGATTTAGCTGATAATGGAAAATGGAAAACAGATAATGGTATATTTATGCCCAATTATTTACAATAATTAGAGAAAATGATGAATGAAAATATTCCGTAATGTGGGTTTAGAGCACAACCACACATTGATTCTGGTATTAAGATGCGGAAGAGACAACACAATACCATATTTTTTGAAATGTTTGAGCCTCAGTGGTAGTGACTTTGGTTGGAATGATATAGATAAATGCACTGTGATTGAGAAAAATGTGTTTAACCAATGGATTAAGATTAATTTTTTATTGGTGATAATTTTCAAATTTCAATCTCTTAAGTTGTTTTATTTATGTTCTATAGAGCCACCCAACCGCAAAAGGGTTAAAGCAACAAGCCCGTTCCTTATTATTATTATTGTTGTTGTTAAATTAATCCTTTTTCATTTCCATCGTCGACGTCATTATCTTCTCTCTTATCAAGAGGAGCATGGACGTCCATGGAAAGGAGCTAAAATCGAGATGAATGCTGTGAACCAACGTGCTGCAATTATCCAAATATCTACAAACCTAGGCAAAAAGACAAAAACTAAAACAAAAAAAAAAAAACAAATGCAAAAAAACAAATAACCCCAAAAACCCATATGAATACAACCTAGGCAAAAAGACAAACTAAAACAAAAACAAAACAAATGCAAAAAAACAAATAACCCCAAAAACCCATATGAATACAGTGGCCTTTCCCAGGAAAAAAAAGGACAATTAATAACAAAAACGTTTGTGGCCAATGTATATATAGAAAACCGAACTTATCAAGAGCCTTTGGAATCACCTTTAGCTAGCTTCTTATCTCATTAAATTTGTAATATTCTCTATCAAATTATTTTTTTAGGGGATTTTAATTGACCATGTAGACTTATGTGTTAATTATTGTGTATTAATGACTATCATATTAGATTAAACCTATTTAAAGTGAGCTAATAAAATTTTAAGTATTTTAGATTTTAATGTATCTAATTAAGTGCAGGCTTTTATGTGTAAAGATTAAATCATTATTTCTACTTTTATGATGGACTAAATTAAAAATAATAAAAATTAATAAGCAGTTAATTTATATACGGTTATTGTCCCCGAATCACAGGTATTTTTCATTCTATTCTAACATCCTATTATTAGAGGGAAAAAAGAGAATCCAAGGACTACGTTTAAATTTAAAAAACTAAGCACAAAACTTGTGATTTGTTTCCATTATGAGTGATTCATGTATGCTTCTACTTTATATCATAAATTCATGAATGATGCGGGTCTTAGTGATGGTTTTCACTATTAAAGTAATTTTCTAACAAAAGAAACTTATATAAATAAATAGATAAAAAAAAAAACCATAAGATCACAGAACCTGAAAAGGAAACATTATTGTAGTCTTTCCCAAATTCAAACCATACAACTCACCTCTTGCATACATGTAAAGCCAACGCCCAACAGACCAAACGCGTAATTAATTTATTCAAGTACGTAGTAGGGCAAAAGCAAAAGCACAAATACTGAAATACATATTTAAAGAAATTAAAGCACGCAATTCATAATGCATTTATTCAAAGGGCGCTGCCAGCCGTACTGAGTATGGTGTCAATGGATTTGAGAGCGTCAATGGCTATCTGAATCTGGTAGCGAAGTGGTCCGATGATCGGACCGAGCGGATCGGCGATGATTTCTTCCTTCAAATCCTCCTCTTCCGTTGGCAACTTGAAGTTGTCCGGATCCTTGTCAAATTCCTTGGCTTGCTCATACAGTGCGTCCATACGCGGAGTAGCAAACATTCTGTTCTCCCCAACATCATCACCTCTCGCAGCGTAACGCTGTCGTTCATGAGAAGTCTCAGAAGACAGGGCAAATGGACGCCCTTTCTTTTTGTAGGTTTCCGGTGATTCCATGTAGTCCAACAATGTTTGTAGCTCTGTTTTGAGACTCTCGAGGACGGGATGGGGCTTATCAGTCTCGACATCCTCAAGTGAGTTTTGGGCATCGGTCAACATGACCTTAGCCTCATCCAGCTTCTGTTCATCGGCCTTCTCTCTTGCCGATTTCATTACCTTTGCGGTCGTGAGACGGTTCCTCTCAGCAATGATCTCGTCCAGCTCTTTCGCCGACGCTGACCCAGTGCGGGTCACCGTTGCTTTTATCGGATTCGCTTCGAACAGCGGATCTCCGACGACGCCGGTCTCGTAAGTGTAACTCACTCGCAGAACATCCACGCCGATCTCGTCTTCAACTCCAGGGAGACTAAGTTCCACTATGATGTTGCGTACCTCTTTGTTGTAGAGATTGCCGAAGAAAATAGTTATGGAGTTGTCGCTGTTCTTGGTTTGCGGATAGTTTCCGGCAAACACATTTAAAATTGTCGAATCTCCGTCGAATTGCTTGACGGTCAGCCTCAAGTCCTGAACAACCACGGTGAGAAGCCCAGCCAAACACTGCGAAAATGCAAGGCTCAAGTTTTTGTCGTTTTGAACGTCCGCGAACGTTCCTCCATTGCTCTTCTTTGCGACTTCTTGTAACACCTATATATAAAAACATCGATTTAATGAATTGATTATAGGTAAAGTCACACAATAAATTTTTGCAATCAATTGGACTGAATTAATATTTCAAGGTAACTAGATACCCTTGGATCGTGATTTGCGCCAAAACCGAATGTGTGAACCGGCACCTTGCTGACATCAACTTCGGCCGCCTTACCCCTGTTTTCGGCACCGTCGGACATAAGCATGACTGCGCCCACACGCCCTTCCTTAAAACGGCGGTCATCGAGCACTTGTAATGCTGTTCTAAGGCCATCGGCGATGTTTGTGTTACCGCCGGCTTTCAAGGCTTTGACCTCATCTATAATCTTGGCTTGAGCCTCTTCAGTCACCTGGCGCAATGGGAACAACCTCTGCGCGCTGTCGGAGAATTTGACGACCGTCAAACGATCAATGGAGCTGAGTTTCTTGATCAGGAATTGCATTGCGACTTTCAACTTTTCTATCTTGTCCTCCTCTTGCATACTTCCGCTGACATCGATGACGGTCACAAGATCCACTCCTAGTCTGTCTTTGTTGTCTCCTGATCCCGTCAGCTTCAGCAACACATCCAAGTTGGTTTCTTCAAGTGGCGCCTCCTTCTTGTTGATCACCGTCACCTGCGTTTTTCCCGAAACAATAGGTCGACGCTTTCTCCCTCCTGATACAGATCACAAAATTAGCATCCAAGTTTCGAGCGCTTAAAATGAATGAAATCAAACCTGTCGATGGATATTGAAGAAACGAATTAGAAAACGCAAACCTGTTGTGATTTCTTGGGGCTTAACAACTTCCTCATCATCGTTGAAAGTCATTGTGCTAAGAAAACTGATCACACTACTAGTGGAATTTGCTAAGCTTAATTTCCTTGGCGTGCATCTCAGAACTTTCAACCTCTGATATATGTATATGAGGGAGTGAAGGAATATTAATTTGAGTTATTATTATTTTTTTCGCATATACCAAACTCGCTTGTCCTTATCTGCAATAATAAAATATTAAGAAATTATTTCTCTTCAACAAAAACTTGATAAAAAACAAAAACAAAAAGATATTATTTTAGTTGCCCAGTGATCATGACATCAACGGGCGAAAGATTATCATATTATATAAATGCGATCACATGCTAGTTTGTACTGACCTTCCCTGTTCCTCGCCTCCTTCACGGAGCAATTACAAAATATGAAAGGAAGTTTTGGAGTAACATTTGTATCGTGAATAAAATTATAATTTGTGATTTATTACAGTGTTTTTTTAAATACATATAAATTAAAAATAATTCTGAATCTATTTCTTAATGCATAACATTATACCCTTTTTGCCCATCAATCAAATATTAATTGCAACTGAGGCCACATTTCTAGTGCGTTTGATAGATGGATATAGAATTATGATTCTAAATCATAGTTCAAAATTAGTGTTTGTTTACAGTGATTCTGAATCATGATTCAGAATCATTGTTTGGTGTGGATGATTCTAAATCTTATGTGATGTTTTAAACTAACTCAAATTATGATTTTAAAACCACTCTCTTCTTGATTTAAGGTGATTCAAATATCTGATTCTAAATTATGGTTTCAGAATAATAATTTAAACCCAAAATCATGAATCGTAATTCTAATTTTAGAATCATGATTAGAATCACCCTGATTTAAATTTTTGTACCAAACGAACCATTCAATTTTGCCGTTCGAGATTCGTTTTCCATTACTGATAAATAATTTTTTAAGTAAACTTTATAGATGTCATGCAACTATTAGTATTAACGTAAGTACTTTCATTTTTTTGGTTGGAAAGGAAAATTATGTTTAAAAAAATGCGATACAAACAAACTGAATTCTCTGTTAATTATCTCTTTTCGACAAATTAGTAATTAACACATCAAGTTATCTACTTAATAGCAGTAAGTAAATTAACCCGATAATCTCCGTTAGTGTCTTTTATTAACTTCAAAAAAAATCTCTCTCTCTCTCTCTCTCTCTCTCTTTTATTTCTTCTTTTCTATAACTTCATTCTCTCTCTTCTCACTCCCATACTCTTTGTTCTTCTTCATCGTCAATTTAGATGCAAATAGAGCCTCTTAAAACTGAGACTTTTACGGTAAGGTTTGAATAAATAAACTACCAATAAAAAATATTTATTCTACATTTTTTTTATTATAATATAATTTTAACCGTATTCAATAATTAAAAAAAGAGATCTACTAGTAAAAGACCATTTCTCTGTCGTAAAAAGACCTTCCTAATAAATAAACGAACCACTAATTTTATCCTGTACAACTTATCCACTTGGCCCTTTTGGGCGCTATCTGTAATACAATTTATAACCTTTGATTGCATAATTTATCTTGTTTCACCCTTTTGTTTTAATGGATTGATGACTTTTGCACTCATCAATATTAGTAACCTATAATAATTGGAAACGACAAACAAAAAAGTGGTGAGGAATTTTTTTTATCCAATTGGTCATTTAACTTTTATTTTTAATACAAATAGTGTTTGGGCTTTTATTTAATAAAATATTTAAGAGTAATACGATTAATAGAAAATGAGCTTCATACATAAACTTTGTCTTGTAGAATTCATACTTTTGTTAATTTGTGATGTTCAGCCGCATTGGTGTCCCTTTACGTCCTTTTTTTATATTTTGTTTTTGTACCATTATGACACATTATTTTAACAAATTCTTTTAACACAAAACGGATCATAATGTTGTGTTTGGTACGATGAAAAAAGAAAAAAGTAAGTTAAAAAATTATTTAATAAAAAATGATAGAGTAGATTATTTGATAATTAAGAATGAAAGAAAAATATGGTGAAAAAATTATAATAGGTTCCACCAACTTTTATCTCTTTAATATTATTTTAAAAACTTAAATTCATCCATTAATCCTATAATAATTTTTTTTAAGTGAGATTATAATAACTTTTTTGTCCTTATTTAAAAGCTAAATTAATATTTAAATAATAAATAAAATAGTCATTTAGTCTATATTTATTTTCTTTCCTCTACAAACAACACAAAAAATAAATAAACTTCTTTTCTTCCTTTCAATTTTCTTTCTTTTACATGGTTTTTTTTTTTTTTTTTCGTTCTCTTTTCTCTATCTAATCACTATTCTTTTCAACAATGAACTTTATTTTTACCTTTTTAGCAAATTTTTTCCTTACATGTCCGACAAGAAAACCCATAGGATAAACATCATTTTTAATCTGCACTAAGGTTGCCATCGGGATTTCATTTCATGGGAAATATTTTTTTTAAGGCTTTTTTTTTTTTTTGCATGGACTCAACGTTCTCTCAATTAAACATTGTGACAATAGACCCGTCAAACTTTAAATTCTTTGCATATCTAGTCCAATTGAAAACGGCTGTTAAACTTTTAACAGTTTATTGCATGTGCCTATCACATGCATAGCAAAAAACGGCACCAGTAGTCAATTGCTTTTATTTCTATCTCAAATTTAATTATTAGTCTCAAAATAAATATAAATTAAGTTCAAAATTTCTATTTTGATATTAAAAAAACTGTTGCAAAAAAAAAAAATTTACACATAGAAGTTAAATTGACTTAAAAAAACACCTTTAGAAGAAAAAATTTAATTCAAATTTGAATCAATTAAAATTTTTTTTGAAAAACCCATAAACTTCTTTTTGATGCAGATTTTGCAACTCTTGAATTAATATTTGTTACTGATCTTGATGATGACTATTTTTTTTTTTTGTTGAGAATTAAAAGAAAATTGGTTAAAATTAAACCCATCGTAACCATTATTATCAATATCTATCATCCAATCCTACGAATCGGCAAAATGGATACCCAAGATCTTCCTGGTATAACTGCGCTTGAATAGCAATATTTTCTGAGCAACCAAACACCAGAAATTTCTCCAAAATCATTTCAACAGCTTTGTTTTCCTATCCACTTTTCTCAGACAGAGCATTATTTTATTTCCACAAACTTCACCGCCTTCCACAGCTTCATTGCCTTCTCCCTCCGTCGCTTGCACATCTCAGCCATGGACAACAACTCCAACGGCGACACAACCTCCCACACCCGGCTTGCGACAACAGCCCATCGCGTATGAATCAGACTCCATCATGACCGGAGCAGACTCGATCTTCCTGCGATTCTCCCAACAACGAACCGAGGGACCTCTTTCTCCCACTTGATTCGCCTTTCTCGTAAGCGCATTCCTCTGGATTTCCGACATCAAGCTCGGCCTCAATCGAGATACGAAGTCAGAGGCATGGTTTCAGGAGACGAAGTCGGAATCATGGGTCAGGAGACGACGAGCTCGTGCTGATTCTGGAGAGCGTGGCGGCGCTGCCGTTGCTGGAAATCGCAAGGTGTGATGGAAGGAAAGGGGAAGAGGCTAGGGTTCTTTCTGATTTTCCATTTTAATTATTTGTCATTTTATTTTTCTTGAGCAATTTTTTCTTTTTTGTTTTTGTTGTTTTATTTGTTTAATTCTCAACTTGATCAAAAGGACTAGAACGCCCTTCTTGTAATGTAAAAACCGTCAAAAGTTTAACGACCGTTTTCAATTAGACCGGATATGCAACGAATTTCAAATTCGAGGAGTCAATTGTCACAATTTTTAGTTTAGGGATCAATATATGCCAAACACAAAAAGTTTAGGGAGGTCCATGCAAAAAAAGCCTTTTTTCGTGTCAAGTTAAGTCCATTCTCCCACTCATTAATATATATGGATATTGTAGTACATATTGATGCGATCTGGACAGCAAAGATGAGTTGGTGACCTTTAATGCAATCGATATTTCTTTTTCATTATAAATATTTGTTTAATTTAGTAAATTTTAAATTCGTTTATTTTATTAATTTAAATTTTATTATTATAAAAAAAATTATAAACAGTTATATTTAATTTTTTTATAGTATAATTTTTTAAAAATAAAATTACATTTTAATTAGAATTAATAAGAGAATGTTTATTTTTTATATTCATCTCTGATTCTAAATCATAATTTATAATTTTTTAAAATATTTTTTTTATAAAAAATACACATAAAATAAAAATATTTTTAAATTATAATTTTGAATACATAAATCAAACTCCACTAAATTAAACGAGCTTTTATATTTTCTAAATCTGGTCGGCAGGTGTGAAGCTTTCATTAGCATTCATTTCTTTATCGAACTAGGGATGATTCGAGGATGTTTGGTAGAGGGATTCGTTTTCTGATTCGAATCATGATTCGTTATTCGATACAATATTTTTTCTCATAAAAAATTCACGTAAATAAAAAATAATTTAAATCATATAGTTTGAATCCTCCAACTAAACGTCAAGTCTACGTACGGACAAAATTAACTCCCTCAGTCTTTTTTTAATATTAATATTAATATTAATATTAATTATTACAAAGGGTAGCGTACACTATTGGTGGGGGTTTAATGTAGCTCAATCTTATCCTTATGAATTGACTTGTCAATAATATTAATATTCTTTTTAATATGACCTCGAAGAGTCACATTTATTTTGAAAATTTTGTAAATAAAGAACAAGCTACCAAACTTGCCTGTCGTTTCTTAGGCAACACACCACGTGTTTTTATCTCTAATAACAAGTTGAAATTAGCTCTAATCAGCCAAAGACTTGGGATCCCGACAAAAAACCTTTTTATTTGATTGTTTTGTTGCCCATGCCCCTGAAGAAAAAGCCAAACGGGGACCACACGGTAGCTCTCCAAAGCCAGAGATAATGAATGATTTTTTATTTTATTTTTTAAATTAAGTCAAGTTGAGATATTTTAAAGGGGGGAAAAAGCTCGAATTGAGATAATGATCACGTTCTGCATGGGTTGATGATTGTGATCTACAGAATAAAAATGAGTTGTTTACCTTTGGATTTGTCCATTTTCAATGCCTTCCAGATTCTTTTTTCATTGTGGATTTTGTTTTTCTCCTGATCGAATAATGATGCAAACAAACAATTTTTCTTAATTTATCTTTCAAATCAACATTTCAATCTTCTAGAGTCTAGAGATATTTGTCTCGTTCACTTTACGAATTTAAATTTTTAATTCAAACTGATATGTGACATTTTCTTAGAGTTTTTTACTGTAACAGAAAAAATTAATGTGACATTTTCTGAAAATTTTTTACTGTAAAAACTTAAAATTAAAAACTCAAATCAGTAAAAAAAACAAGACCATTATATATTGCATATTGTAATTTTACATATTATAATTCAAAAAGAAACGCGGTTTTACTTTTATGATTGAGAAGACCTTTAGGAATAAGTTTATGAAGATTTTTTTTTTGAAGGTAGATTAAGAAGATTTTCGAAGAATAAGTTTATGAATAGTCTTAATTTATTGTTTCTTTTTCAATTAGTCTCTATAGTCAAATTTATCTTCTAAATAATCTCAACTCGGCAGGATAGATAGAAAAGAGGAAGAAAATATAAGTAAAATATTTAAGTGAAGAAAGTAAAATAATTTTTTCTCATATTATTTAGTAGAAAAAAAATGAAAAATAAAAAGAAAATATTAAATTTAAAATATTTTACAATAATATTTTAATACAAATAAAAATATGATGAATTGTGAAGGTTAAAATTATTATTTTACATATCATTTTTTTGTCAAATTTTTTCTCCCTCTTTTCTTTTCAAAGTTAGAAGGATTAAAAATTGATGGGCCCCATTAATTTTCATTTTCCTTCATTTCTCATTTTTTCTCTACTAAACAACTTAAAATTTTATTTTCCTCTATAAAATCATTCATCTATTTTCTTTCCTCTATTTTCTTCCCTCTCTCTTTTCCACCCTACCAAACACACTATAAAAGTGACCTCTTGATGATCCAGATGTTAAAATGTTTTTTATTGAAAACTGAAATGTTATTAATAGTCCATCTATTCAAAGTTGTACCAAAATTAATACCTAAAGTAACAAGAATTGTGCAAAAAAAAAATTTGTTTCAAAATTTTTAACTTTGTTATTGACAAATGTAAGCTAACCCAATTTGGTTAAAAAAAAAAACCAAATCAATAACATTAATTTCTTTTAAACATTTAGTTGGGAAATACTTATGTGAAACTTTTATTAGCATTAATTTCTTATAGTACAATAGATAAACTCTACATAGGGACAAAATTAGCTCCCTCAGTCTTTTTTTTTAATATTAATGTTAGGAGGCGTTTGGTAGAAGGATTCGTTTCCTGATTTGAATCATGATTCGTGGTTCGCTACAGTATTTTCTCCCACAAAAAATACACGTAAATTAAAAATGATTCGAATCACATAGTTTGAATCCTCTAACCAAATGAACTCTTAATTATTGCAAAGGGTAGGGTACACTATAGGTGGAGGTTTATATTACTATATAGCTCTATCTTATCCTTATGATTTGACTTGTCAATAATTAATTAATTCTTTTTAATATGATATTGAATATCTCCTTTGGGTGTGTCACATTTATTATGAAATTTGTAAATAAAGAACGAGCTACCAACTTGCCTGTCATTTTGAAATTAACTCTAATCAACCAAATATTTGGGATCCCTACAAAATTGTTTTATTTGATTGTTTTGTTGCCCGTGCCCGTGAGTAGTGAGCGGTGACCCATGTGAAGAAAAAGCCAAACGTGACCACACGTAGCTCTCGAAATCGAGAGATAATTAGATAAAGTTTGTTTTTTATATTCATTTTTAATTTTAAATTATGATTTATAGTTAAAAATACACGTAAAATGAGAATAATTCTGAATCTATAAACTAAACGTCATCTTAATATTTTTTTTTCTTTTAAATTATTTCAAGTTAAGATATATTTAAGCGGGAAAATACCTCGAATTGAGTTAATGAATAACGTTGTACATAGGTTGATGCGATCTACAAAATAAAAATGAGTTGTTTACCTTATTAGGATTTGTCCATTTTCAATGCCTTCGAGATATTCTTTTTTCGTTGTGGATTTTGTTTTTCTCCTAATCGAATAACGATGCAAACAAATAATTTTTCTTAATTTATCTTTCAAATCAACATTTCGATCTTCTAGAGTCAAGAGATATTATATATTGCACATTATAATTTTACACATTATAATTCAGGAAAAATCCCGGTTTTGCTTTTATGATTGAGAAGACTTTTAGGAATAAGTTTACGAAGAATTTCTTTTTTTTTTTAAGGTAGATTAAGAAGATTTTCTAAGAATAAGTTTATGAATAGTCCTAATTTATTTTTTCTTATTACATTAGTCTCTATAGTTAAATTTATATTCTAAATAATCTCAACTCTAAAAGTGACCTATTGATGATCCATATGTTAAAAAAAAATTTATTGAAAACTGAAATGTTATTAAACTTTCTTCACTGTATCTAGAAATAGTCCATCTATTCAAATTTGTACCAAAATTAATACCTAAACTAATAAGAATTGTGATTTTTTTTTTGAAAATTTTTACCTTTGTTATTGACAAATGTAAGCTAACCCAATCTGGTTTTAAAAAAAAAAAAGGAACCAAATCAATAGTATTAATTTCTTTTAAACATGTAGTTGAAAAATACTTGTGTGAAACTTTTTTTAGCATTAATTTCTTATATAGTACAATAGATAAACTATACATAGGGACAAAATTAACTCCCTCAGTCTTTTTTTAATATTAATTATTGCAAAGGGTGGGGTACACTATGGGTGGAGGTTTATATTCCTATATAGCTCTATCTTATCCTTATGATTTGACTTGTCAATAATTAATTAATTCTTTTTAATATGATCTTGAATATCTCCTTTGGGTGAGTCACATTTATTATGAAATTTGTAAACAAAGAACAAGCTACCAAACTTGCCCGTCATTTCTTAGGCAACATGTTTTTATCTCCAATAACACGTTGTAATCAACCAAAGATTTGGGGTCCCTACAAAATTGTTTTATTTGATTGTTTTGCTGCCCATGCCCGTGAGTAGTGAGCCGTGATCCACGTGAAGAAAAAGCCAAACGTGACACACGGTAGCTCTCGGAAAGCGAGAGATAATTAGGGCCGTTTAGTTCGCTGATTTGAGTTTTTAATTTGAGTTGAGATGTGATTTTATGTGAGAATTTTTTACTGTAGTGAAAAAGTTAAATGTGATTGTTTGTGAGAGTTTTTTACTGTAGCAAAACTCGAATTCTAAACTCGAATTAGCGAAATGAACGAGGCCTTAATGTTTTTTTTTTTCTTTTAAATTAAGTCAAGTTGAGATATTTTTAAGGGGGGAAAAGGAGCTCCAATTGAGATAATGAATAACATTGTACATAGGTTGATGCGATCTACAAAATAAAAATGAATTGTTATTACCTTAGGATTTGTCCATTTTCATTGTGGATTTTGTTTTTCTCCTAATCGAATAATGGTGCAAACAAATAATTTTTCTTAATGTATCTCTCAAATCAACATTTCGATCTTCTAGAGTCCATAAATATTATATATTGCATATTATAATTTTAGATATTATAATTCAGGAAAAAACCCGGTTTTGCTTTTATGACTGATAAGACTTTTAAGAATAAGTTTACGAAGATATATATTTTTTAAGGTAGATTAAGAATAATAAGTTTATGAATAGTCCTTTGTTATTGACAAATGTAAGCTAACCCAATTTGGTTTTTTTTTTTTTTTTTTTTTTTTTAAATAAAGAAGAGAGAGATAGATGAGGCGCTTAATGCCAATGAAATAAATCAAAGTCAATTCCACAAAAAGATTAGATCAGCCAAACTAATAGCATTAATTTCTTTTAAACATGTAGTTGGGAAATACCCGTGAGAAGTTGTTATTAGCATTAATTTCTTATAGTACAATAGATAAACTCTATATGGGGACAAAATTAACTCCCTCAGTCTTTTTTTAATATTAATATTAATTATTGCAAGGGTAGGTACACTATAGGTGGAGGTTTATATTCCTATAGATTTTTTTATAAAAAAAAAATGTTGTTGATTCTTTTGACATAGTTGGTCTTGAACTATAGATTTTAACGAAACAGACTCGAATTTTTTTTTTTTTTTTTTGAATAACGAAACAGACTCTAAACTTTTTTTTTTTTTGAATAAACCTAAAAAAATATGGCATAAAAAGATAACTATCCTATTTTCAAAAGAATTATTTGTTATGATTTTAAATAAAATGAAAATATAAGATTATAAGCTAACTTCACACAGTAGAGTATAGATAAATGAATAAAGTGAGTAAATTAAGACTCAAATTATTTGTGTTGATTGTAAGAAATTGGATCCGGATTTAAATCCCGTTTAGTTCATGGATTAAAATTATTTTTGATTTATGTGTGTTTTTTATAAAAAAAAATACTATAACAAACTATGAATCATAATTTAAATCAGAAAACGAATCCTCCGACTAAACGAATTTACAACATCGTTGATAAATGATTCCATCGGGATTCCTTTCGCATTAGATATATTCTTTTAAGATAAGTAGATGTGGTCAACATATATTGCTGGCAAAGTTGAGGGGCTCACCTTAATGTCATCGAGATCCATTTTCTAGGAGAAATAATTTATTTATTTATTTAGTTTAACTCAATTCGATGAGCTCCACATTTTATCTTAGGTTTTGTTTATTTCGCTGATTCGAGTTTAGAATTCGTGTTTTATTATAGTAAAAAGCTTTTATAAACAATCACATTTAACTTTTTTACTACAGTAAAAAGCTCTCATATAAAATCATATCTCAATTCAAATTAAAAATCTAAATCAGCAAACTAAACGGATCCGTAGCCTCATTATTAATAAAGAAAACAAAAAACTTTTATGATTTTTTTTTTCAAAGCCAATATTCTGATCTTTCTAGGAAAAGGGGATCATAACATGTGATGGAGCAGAGATAAGATAATCAGACTGTACTAACTCAATCACTCAATCAAACGCTGCTCTATTATGATATATGTTTCAAATTTGTTTAACAATAAACAGTGAGAAAATGAGATTGTTAAACGATATTTTGCTTTTAATTATAAGTGTTGCCATTATCTCTCTATCAAACCATTCTGCAAAAAGTTATTTCCAACTCAATACTTGAAAAAAGGTGAGAACACAAAGTGCAATCACAGAATTAATGGCGGCCATGTGAGAAAGATTGAACACAATCCCGGCCTTTGTGATACGGAAAGAGAAGTAACCTAGCCATTAGGAATCTTCCATTACTCTTTAACGTGTGAACACATTCAAATGTGACTTCAATCCATCATATTGTTTTCATGAATCTTCACTTCAAAACATCATCGAGTAGATTTGAATAAGATCCTTTTTATTTTATATTCTAAAATTTTCAAAAAAATAAAAATAAAGAAATTTCGATTTGTACATCGTTTATGAAGCAAATCTTGCCAAATCTTTCAAGCTGAGATTCTCACTTAACGAAGTCTCAAAAGTTTTGGGAAACCACAAAAGTGGCAAGGTGTGTATCTAAAACAAGCTTTTGTATCTAACGAAGTCTCATAAGAACACCTTTTATTTAGATCTTAATTGTATCTAAAACAAGCTTATTAGGCGGACGTTTAATTCATAGATTTAAAATTATTTTTATTTTACGTGTATTTTTTATGAGAGAAAATATTACAGTGAGTCGCGAATTATAATTCAAACTATGACACAAATCTTATTTCCAAACGCACACTAGGTAACAAAAAAAGAACGTAACGACGGATAAAGTATATTTGAAGGCGCCTCGTAAATTTAACATTACTTAGTATAACACAGTTCGACTTTGTGATTGAACCAGTAAATAGCTTACACATAGGACGATCTCACTAGCATGATTATTAATTGTTGTTGTCGTTGTTGTTATTTGATAAGAGCATGATTGTTTATTTTCTTGATAATCTTGATAAATATTCTTTAAAAATGTATGAATTACGATTTTTATCGTTTACTTTTAATTCATAACTTTTTTAGTTAAATAATTACACTAATAAACATATATTTATTAAAAATAAAGGATAAAGATATAAATTCATACACTCTCAAGAGTAAATTTTTTATTTTTTTAATTTTTTCCCTTATACATACCTAGAAAAACGTCCCTAGCTATGAAGTGGAAAGGACAAAACTCTCGCCGTTCCTTTTGATTCTTAGAAAGGGTAACACGTAGAGATTTAGGTGCTGTTCTTTTACATTTTTAAATTATAGTGACTTGAGTGATGATCTTGAGTTGAGTTTGAATTATAATTTGAGTTGAAGTTGTAACTCGAGTTTGTGTTTGGATGTGTACATTTGAATTGAGAATCTATTTGAGTTTGTGTTTGGGTGGGTTAAAACTTAAATTTATATTTAGATAGTATTTTAATAAAAACTTAATGTTGATGAAAAATTTTAATATGGCACATGAGTGAGGTTTTATTCGTCTTTTCGTTGTGAATGCATAGAAAAAAAATCATCTCAATCAGAATTAAAACAAAAAAGTTATGATATTTTTAAGAATAGAAAAAATATTGTTCATTAACTTGAGTTTGAGTTTATGAACTCGAGTTGAAGGAGGAACCCCGTTCATTTTACCGATTCGAGTTTTGTTACAGTAAAAAGCTATCAGAAACAGTCACATCTAACTTTTTTACTACAATAAAAAGCTCTCACATAAAGTCACATCTCAACTTGAATTAAAAACTCGAATTAGCGAACTAAACAGGTCCTTAAACTTAAGTTTAGCCCTAAATTAGAATTCAAACTCAAATTTAAACTCAAATTTTATAAAAAAAATATAAACTTAAATAAAATTATAACTCAAATTTAATTTTTTTTTTAAATTTCATTACAAAAGAACAACCTTTATATTTGAATAACTTTATCCCAGCGAATTGATTTATAAAGATATGATATATTCTTCTTAATTTGATCTCTTGTCTTGTGTAAGATCGGCAATATCTATCTAGAAATTTAACTTAAACAATGACTTGGTTATTTAAAAAAAACAAAAAAACAAAAAAACAAAACAAATTGGTTGGCATACCGAACTCACTTGTCGTTTCCCGGGCAACAATGGCACGTTTTTTCATCCCCAAAACACGCTGAAATTAATCATATTAAACTGGCATAGTTTATTTCATCGATTTGAGTTTTTAATTTTAGATTTTTACAGTAAAAAACTCTTAAAAAATATCACATCTAATTTTTTTTGCTATAATAAAAAACTTTCTGAAAATGTCACATCTCAGCTCGAATTGAAAACTCGAATCTACGAAGTGAACGAAACCTACCAATTCGATATTAGTAGGTATTCTGTCAGAAAATATAATTTATTTATTAAATATATTACAAATATTAACACAAATATTATTCATTTATTAATCGTGTGAATCTTATTAATTCGTATAACTCATTTAAATTAATATATTATATAAATAATTAATATAATAATGACTTATTTAACACGATCATATGAGATTTAATATATTTATTAATCAATTTATTTTCTTTTAAAAAAAATAAATGAATTATACCTATAAATATTAAAATACATATTATTTATATTTAATATGTTATATAAATTTTTATATTATATTACATATTATTAAATTATAGATAATATGTATAATTAATTATGTTAAGAAATTAACTTTAATCATATTAATCGTGTTAAATTAATTATGGCTTAATTTTATTTATAATAAACTTAAATTTATTAATTTTGTATCGTGTCCTAGTGTGGATTATTAAACAACCTTTAGTAGTTCTGACATGATATTTTAATTTTTCTGCTCACTCAGTAGTGACCACGTGCATGCATACGAAAGGCCAAAGGGATTTTATATTATTTTAAGTGTCATCACATGCCCCCACCAACCTGGCAATCTCTTTCAATTATAGCAATAAAGATTTCGTTCCCACTACATTTCCAAATAAATAAATAATAACAAAAAATTTAAAAAAAAGAAAAAAGAAAAAAAAAATAGAGTGTTGAGCTGATAAACACATCTGATCGCCAAGCCCATTTATACATCTCTCCCAAAGGTAGAATGTGCGACCTCACTTAAGCTCCTTCTTTACGAGTTGAGCAAAACAAAAAAAGGAGAGAGAGAGAGAGAAAGAAAGAAAGAAATTGTAGAGAGAGATGGGCACAGAGAAGAGAGGTAGCATTGCCTTCTTCGCAACCTACCGGCCACCATTGCCACTTGACGTGTACTCATGCCGGTTGGATCCTCCACCCACGTCCAGGAAAGATGAGCTTCACTTGATCGCTGACAAATCAGACAATTACAATTACAATGCCCAAGTCATTCCACCGGCGGCCCTCAAGACTATTCTGAAGCGCCCAAAACTGGCCGGCAAATACAAAGAAGCCGATGTAGATTCCGGTCTTCTTTCGGGCTTTGTTTTCGTCTCCGAACGAGGCAGCCCCCAGCTCGAGACGCTCCACATAGCTCTCCGCATCAATGACGAGACCACGCCCGAAGTCACTGTCTTCAGTTTGGCTGATATTTTCGGCACAAAAGACTTCAGTGGCGTTCGTTTGGAAGACAGTGGTTGCTTTGCCGGTGATTATCTCATCTATGTCAGCACCAAGGAGCCCGCGCGTAAACGCCGTCAACCCTGGACTGTCGTTTACAAAACCAATCTTAAGACCGGAAAAACCGAACGCCTCACTCCGTCAAGTTCGTACCTATCTACCCTTTTTTTTTTTCCTCCTTGTAAATTTGTGAATTGTGATGAACGTAGTAGAGAAATTGATTAAGGTGATTTAATAAGTTCATTCTGTAACAGTGCAAGCTGATTTAAGCCCCGCCGTGTCACCGTCGGGAAAGAAGATAGCGGTGGCCTCATTCCAGGGAAAGAGCGGTGGATGGGAAGGCGAGATCGAAAATCTGAAGACAAACATTTTTGTGATGAACGTAGACAAGCCCTTTGATCGCAAGTTGGTGGTGACGGACGGTGGGTGGCCGACGTGGGGAAGCGACGGCGTGATATTTTTCCACCGCAAGATTGAGAACTCAACTAAGAGCGAAGAGAACTTTTGGGGTGTATTCCGAGCCGACATTAGCAAAATTCTCGCATCAAAGAGCAGTCCTCCCATCACAGACGCCCCTCGTGTGACCCCGGTCGATATCGATGCTTTCACTCCGGCGGCCATTAGCGAAACTAAAGTGGCAGTGGCAACTATTCGCAAAAAATCAAAATTCAGTGACGTCCGTGTAGAAGATCAGTATCGGCACATTGAAATTTTTGAATACTCACCCAGTGGAGTAAAAGAATCCGTAAAAATCACTCGATTCATAAGACCAAAGGCTGACCATTTCAACCCTTTTCTGTTCGATGGTATTGATGAGACAAGACGCATCGGTTACCATCGTTGCAAGAGCGACCTTATCAAGGTAGGTACCACTGCCAATTACCACTTTGAATTTCTCAATTAACTTGAAATCCTTGCTAACTAGTATGGTTAATTTAATTGTGATCGAGCTTTGACAGAAAGGAGAGGATATCCCAAGGAAGTTCCACAAGCTCGAGTCTCCGCATCCGGACGTAGGACTGTTCAGGGTCTCGGGAGTGTTTCCGACATTTTCCAAAGACGGCTCCCAACTTGCATTTGTTGACAATGAGTTCAAGGCCATCTGGTTGGCTGATAGCAAAGGCTTGCGTATTGTTTTCAATGTATGCATATTTAACCAGAATCTTTATCAACGTATTTAGCATTAACACATTCAAGTATATACACTGATCATCACTTTCAAAAATTGTTTATGCAGACAAAAGTCGACAATTTCTTCTCGCCAGTTTTTAACCAAAATTCAGAATTGGATATACTTTACGTGTGCTCGGGACCTTCTTTCAACGCCGACAAAGAACTGAGCATCGACGCCATCTTTGACGTGTCCAGTGGTGATCAGCAACGTATAACGCTCACAAAACCCGGCTCCAATAATGCCTTCCCATCCTCCAGTCCAGACGGTAAGTGACATCCTTTTTGTTCCTTCTGAATCCTTAATTCTTTCCAAATATATATATATATATATTGTCAACTTAATTAATGACGAGTCGGAGTCCCTTCATGTTTCAATTGATCATAGATCAACTCTGTATATATAAATTGTTTCTCAATATTATTTTGTATGACAAATTAATTACATAATTTTCAATATATTAATTTGTATGGACGGGTCCTTGTGACAGGGAAGAAATTAGTTTTTCGATCTACAAGAAATGGTGGGGATAAAAAATACAAGAACCTATACATAACGGACGCAGAAGCAGGGGAATATGGGAATGGCTTTTTAACAAGGCTAACAGAGGGCGATTGGACTGACACACATTGCCAATGGTCCCCAAATAGTGATTGGATAGTATTCTCATCAACCCGCGACAAGCCTAAAGATGCACCCCCACTTGACAATGGTCTTGACCCAGGTTTCTTTGCAGTGTTTTTAGTGAATGTGAACAAACCGTCGGTGGTGGTAAGAGTGGTAGGAAGTGGAAATAGACTTGCAGGACATTTGAACCATCCATTTTTTAGTCCGGATGGAAATAGCATCGTTGTGACTGGGGATCTTGCCGCAGTTTCTTCTGAACCCATCTCTTTACCTCTCTTCCTGCACTCTGTGAGGCCTTACGGAGATATCTTCACTGTCGACATTGACCCGAAGAATATAGAAAAGAACGAGGACGTGGAGAAGTTCAAACGCATCACACATAGTAGATACGAGTATTCGACTGCTAGTTGGACCATGTTCTCAACTACAGACCCGAATGCAGCGTGGAACATGCAGCTTGCAGCCGGCAAAAGCTACACTCCCAGCTGCCCTTATGCATACGCCGATGGCGGCGAAAGTTGGCACATGACTGGCCACCTTTGCATTCCAAAAAGATGTTGTTGAGTTGATTGCCTTTTGTTTGTGTTGTTCCTGTATCTTGCACCTATCTGCTTTTCATGATCCCGTTTGCGTGCTTTCGTTTTTTATGTTCCTAATAAATAATATCGTCGTCTTCATTATCTGCTACGTACTGCAATTTCAATGTCAAATAGAGCCGTGGCTACAGAATTCATGTATAAGCAGAATTTGCCCTGTTGTTTCCAGACTTAATAAATTACTGTTGATGTGCACTGTGTGTACTTTACTTTATTGAAAATTCTTAGAATTCCTCTCTTTGCTTGATTATTTAGTACCTTGATCTCCAGACTTATCATCCTACCATGTCATCTGCAGACAACGAAGTAAATTCTTAAGTCAAATTTATTTCTACAATCAGAATAGGTTGTATTTCATTACCATGGGCGTGGTTGCAGTCGAGACGCTTTATACATGTGAGTTCTGTCTACAAAATTAGCTTAACTCCAGGCCTGATACCAATACTGTCACTGCCCCTACTATTGTGTAAACATATCAAGAAGGTAGAAAATTTTGTAACTTCAAGATGTTTATTACATAACCATCATAATAAAACGGTTAGTTCCAAAAAATATCTATGAGTTCAAAAGACGATATGCTGACAAAGGGTTTTTAAATGGTAAGCGACTTTGCATCTGCAACAGCAAATAGTCTTTTCGAAAAACATGGAATGAAAATTCAAATCACTAAACGCGGAGAATATTTTTGCCTTTGTAATTCACTCTTCGTTTTTTCTCCCCCTTTCCTTCGTTTAAGCTCGTCATAGATGGTGTCTTGGGGACTCGAGACCAATAACTTTCAATTGGTGAGGGTCAATGTTGTCCACCAGTTCGCTAACAAAGCAACACTTCGTTAGGCAAACGACAATTAGAAAAACGTCCTTACCCTTTTTCCCCTTGTGAGTTATGTCGTTTGACAGACAAAACGAGTTGCCTCATCTTAACGAAGAAAATTCATTCACAAAAAAATGCAAAACTAATAACAGATGAAAGCTTCTTGCACTCTCTAAAGTCTATTTCCCTTCAAAAAGCCTACGGTTTCAACAAAAAAAATTTCTTTTTCATATGGAAAAAATGGGGGTCAAAACTCAAACAGGCGTAGTTCAACCATTCCCTCTTTTCTTTTTGGAGAATACCAGAAAACCGCTTTTCCTGATTCTAGAAGTCTGAAGGAGTAAGTTAAGCTGCATATGAAATCCTCCACATGCGGCCCACGCTTGTCGGATGACGAGTCAAGCAAAATCCTCGAATCTAGTCGAACAGCTATGGGCCCCGCAACCTACAAAGACAATCAAAATCTTTTTTCATGCTATTTTCAATTATATTAAAAGCTGCTATACATACTCTGAAGGACTAATGTTTCAGCCATTAAAATGAGGTCAAATCGTACATCAAAAATTCTTTTATGATCCTATGCATTGGTTTTTACATTTATTCATATGCATAGTTCAGTAGTGTCACTATGGCAAGATCCTACTCCTACTCATCTTGAGTGAGTTAGTTTATTTTTCGTTTCGTTTTGTTTTTTTTCTAAAATGGAATCACCTCGAGTTTGTTTACCTCAAGGAAACATTAACATTATCTGCAAACATATGTACTAAAACTAAAGAGACTAGAAGGTAAGGCGTAAATTGGAATACCTGCTGCTGAAAGATCAGATTGAGTCTAGGATGGGAAGCTGGATCTTCAGTATTATCAGAAGAGGAACTTTTGAAACTGTTGAGAACCCTTTTGGCAATAGCTGAAGCTGAACAAATATCCAAGCGAGCGTCGACCCTGGTAAGATCGCCATAGAACTTTCTGAAACATCCATGCTGGAAAGTATAGCAAACTGAGCCAAATAAATCAGCACTTAGTGGGCTTCTCTTCTGCCTGTCTCCGAACCAGGCAGCGCAGGTACCACCTACAATGAAAGTTCAACAACAAATAGGAATCAGTGAAAAAGTTTATTTTGTTTTCGTTCTTTGTGTAGAGTTGTTTGTAAATACTCCTATGTCATAGTGGAATTTTCAAAGCAAGTAATAACAGATAAACCTTCCCTGATCATCTAAACTGATCAAAATGAGAAGTACATATTTTAAAACAAATTTGTATGCTGCCATGGTAATTAACCAGGATACCGAAGCAGCACTTTATAACTTCTCACTGTATGGCAAAACAAGAAACACTATGAAATATCGATCAAATCAAGAAAATTTTACATTGTTCCTCATTTATCATGTTTCCCCAGAATAGCTGCAAACCTCCTACTGGAGGAAAGTGGTGAATACTGTTAGAGGATACTGATATCTATGTGCTTATGAGTAAACTTGTCAGAAAGAGAGAAAAAAAAAGTACAGTTGAAAAAATGGAAGGAATGTCCAACAACGCAAACGTAACATAAACATTCCAAAACAAGAAAATGGTGCTTCTTGAAAATTGTAAAAACTACACAAGAGGAATCGAGAACTTCGTTTTATACAATGAAAGAGGTAACATTAAACGAACAGAAAATAGAAGCAAATCCGTAAGTCTGCGATATTACCAATAATTCCAGATATTGCAGAATGAGGTTCATTAAGACGCACATCATACGAAGGCCTCCAAAACAAACCCCTATCAGTCCTCTCTATTATGTCCTCCCGTTTCTCTCTCTGCCTCCAGAAGTCCATGCTTTTCTCGTAAGAAAAGGCAGCCTTTGCGCATAAGCCAGGCAATAGAGCAGCAGGTGGATCATGACTTGTGGCATTAACTGCAAGAGGATGATCACTACTTTTATGCAAACCAAGGCGATACCGCAATCCAGATTCAGAAACAAGGGATAAGAGATCCAAGGAAATTGACTCTGGCACATCCCAATATTGCCCTTTATGGTCAACGAACAGTTGAGGCCACGCAGCCTCGAATGTGATATCGTGATAGGGTAGCTGAAAATATATTGGAGATCAAGATAGATTGATCAGTTGTTTGAGGAATGAAACACTTCAATATATGAAGCTTTTCATCAGAAGAATAAATGTCATTAGCCAATTCGGCATTTAATGTTTTTGAGTGAAATATGTTCCGATGAAGGATGTGAAACAGAAAGAACTCCTCACTTAAGATGCATTCGTATATAGGATATGAAAAGCACAACACATATTCAACCAACACATATTCAAATCTCTGCAGACATAATAATATTAGGGAAGTAAATAAGCAATCAGAAATGAGAATGCATGTTAGGCTTAAAACTTAAAAGCTACTTCATGTCCAAGTGTGCAGTAGCTCATATAGACTCAAACCTTGGGATAAGCAGCATCAAGCTTTTAACTTATACCCTATTCTAAGAATGACAAAAAGAAGAAAATGGTTACGTAAAAGATCCTTCCAACCAACAGTAGAAACAAATTTCCATCTAAAACAAATAACAGCAAGCAAGCAATCCAACTAACTAATAGTAACATTTTCAACATTGGTGTTTATATAATACAAAAATTCAATGTGAATGCTTGCCTTATGAAAAAGCATCATTTTGTGCCGCCGTCCCTTTTTCTCGCCATGCCCTTCCGTGCTCCATTTAATGGATGTTGATGGAGTCGGGGAAAGCTGTGTGGTTAGCCCAAATGAATAAAGTGACTTATCCAAAATATGCTTAGCCACATCTTTGAAAGAAGGAAACTCTGCCTCGTCACTCTTAAATTCAGCTTTAATCGAAGAAATCAGTTTCTTCGGTCGGAACTGCCCGATTAATCCAAGCCACCTATATTCATAGCCATAGAGATCCTCAGTACAGCAGTTATTATATTGGATAACTAAATTGAAATTCCGCGAGGCAAGCTTGAATTCTTAATTTTACCAAGCCATAATGCTTTTCTTGTTCAACATAATTTGTGCTCAAGGAATAAAAAGATTTTAGTACAATATTATGCATATCCAAAAAAGAAGTAAAGGCAGTATAAGTATTTATGATAAGGGTCTCTAAGACAATCAGTCACTTTCAAACAATTTGGAAATATACAATAATATTATATATCTTCAAGCTGGATAGAATTTTTACCCTCCAATCTACAAAATATGAAGAAAATAACCAACTTCCAAACAGAATACTGCAAAATTTCAGATCAGTTTTCCTTCATTAAGCTCAACATGAGAACCAGAATCTGTCCCAAAAATGGCAGGCCCTAAACAAGAACTACACACTAAACTAGAAAAAATCAACCATTAGTTTTCTGGGAACATTAAAAAGGAAAAATTTCCCCATCTCTCTGACTCTCTTGCACAACCAACATCATAATTCAAAAGTATAAACACAACTTTCCCAAGCCACATTTTCCAAAAAACCAAACAAAGACAAGAGAGAGAGAGAGAGGTTCAAAAACAAACAAGAGCAATAATATTAGTTACCAGTTGGAAGTGGAGGGTTTGAGCAAGAGGGACTGGAGAGAAAAGGAGCCCAAATCCTTGGAAGAAGTAGGAGAGAGAGAAGGGATAATGCCAAGAGGAAAGCCATTTCCCAAGAGCGAGACTTGCTGTATTCTCAGGGCTCGGCTGGCTCGAGCTCCGTCCATGGGGAAGGGCTCACCGGGAATGGCCTTCGCGTTGCCGTCAAGGACTCGAGGCGTCGCCAAGTCCAAGTCCCAGAACGCCGAATCCATGGCCGTCCTCAGTCTCGCCATGGTTTTTGTTTTTGGTGTTTTGGCTTGTTCCTTATCTCTCTTTGTTCTCTTCTGTATCTATTTTCTCTTCTCTTCTCTTCACTTTTGGGACTTTGAAAATGAGAGAGCGAGGAAGAGGGGTTTTTGTGAGGTTCTTAAATTATAAGTAATCTCATTTTAGTTGTTGATTTTCAAAATAATACAGAAAATGTGTCTTTGATCTATTAAATTAATCTAAATTAGTCTTCGTCTATATGATTGTTAAGTTTTCAAAGGGAAAAAAAAAACAACGGGATATTTATCTTTTTATATTTTGTGTTTTGAGTTTATTTAAAAATAATATATTTAATTTTTAATCTTATTAAATATATATCTTTAAATTAGATTTAATACTAAAATTTATATATTTTCACAGTAATTTACGATTTTAACTATAAAAATACCTAAAATACCCTTAAATAAAAACATAAAAAAAAAAAAAAAAACCTAAACAAAAAACTTTAAACTCACAATTTTAACCTCTAAAATATGTAAAATACCATTCCAATAGATTTTTTTGTGTTATTAATTTTTAATTACCATAATATTAGAAAGTTTAGGGTGTGTTCATTTGTACAACTCAAGTCATGACTTCGATTGTGTATGTGAGAGAAAAATACTATAGTAAAAAAGTTAAATTTGAATTTATGTGAAAGAAAATACTGTAGCAATTTGACTTGAGTTATGAAATGAACAAGGCCTTAGTGCTTTTTTCACTTTTTTTAAGGATAGTTTAGTCATTTTAAATGTTAAAATTAATTATTGGCCGAAATAAGGTATAAATTTGTATATTAAATTTTAAATTTAATTTGAATGTATACATTTAATGAGATAAAAAATTAAAAGTATATATTTTGAATAAACTTAAAACACATGGTATAAAAATATAAATATCTCAAAAAATACTTTTAAGACTCTGATTTAGTGAAAGATAATTTTATAAATTTATTTCCAGTTTTTGCCAATAAATGGAAACTGTTTATTTTATAGTTATCTTATATAACGTATAAAAAATAAAACGATTTTCTAAAACCAACATTCTCAATTAAATTTCTAAAAATGGTAAACAGAAAGTTTACTACCTGTAATATACTAGATTCCTTTAAAAGGCAATATCTAGTCATCAAGAAATTTGCAAAAAAATTACAGAATTTACCTTTAAGAGTACATTAGTCTAGACTTTTACTTTTTTATTTTTTATCAATACTCTTTTATTAATGTAATTATTTAACTAAAAAAATTATAAATTAAAAATAAAGAGTAAAAATCTTAACTCATCAACTTTCAAGAAATTTGTCAAGATTACCAAGTCATCAGCATCGATAACAAGCACGGACTCTGGAACCTTGTAGATTACTTTTAATAATCTATAAGATTACTTTTGCTTCTCAATAAAGGTGCATGGCCTCTCTAGTTTCACTCGTCGGCACCGATCGTCTGAAATAATCTAGTATATTAAAACAAATGGTCTACTATATTAATTCTCGAATCAAATACATATTAAAAAATTTACCAGATGAAAAGAAGTAATAAAAATTATCCTGCAAAATAATATAACTCAGGTCAATACAAACAAAATTTTTTGGGTTTCTATATCTACAATGGAAGCTGAGAAGCTTTTTCAAAAGGAAAATAATAGAAAATAAGCCAATATGAAAAGTTTAAGAAAGTATATAGGCTAATTTTTAGTTGTAAAAATTAATAGGTCATAACTTGTCAAGTTATGGTTCATAACCAGATAAGTTATGATTCATAACCATACAAGTTATAGATAAAAATCGTAAATTATGGATAAGTTATGGTTCATAACCAGATAAGTTATGGATGAAAATAATAATTTAACTTATTTATTAACTTATGTAAACTATTGGCCTACTAATTTTAATTCATCTTAAGTCTTGACCTATTTCCATCTTTCTCCCTTTTCAAAATTTTATAACGGACCGAAACTCACAACACTTTTATGATTTTTATCATTGCACACGACACGAGCAACAAAAAATTATTTCATTTCAACAACATGACATATATGAAGCCAGCTGACCTTCGATCTATATACTATGAAATAAGTGTTTATTCTGATTGCTCAAGTAAAAAAATTGTCATAAGTATAGATAAATATTAATCTTGATTATTAAGATAAATATAAAATCAGCTCTAAGTTTAAATTAGATTTTGGTCATTGAAAGGTTAGACTGTGTTCAGAGAAACTATATTGGTTTAGAACGCTTGATATCCAAAGTATTTCAAAGGATGAACACTCCAAAATTTTTGGATGATTTTTGTTTAGTTGTATTTTTGAGTTATGGTGATTTGAGTGTAGATCTTGAGTTAAATTTGAGTTATAATTTGAGTTGAAGTTGTAACTTAAAATTGTGTTTGGTTGTGTACATTTGAGTTATGGTTTAAGATGATAATCTTTTTGAGTTTGTATTAAGGTGGGTCAAAATTTGAGTTTGTATTTAGATAATATTTTAATAAAAACTCAATGATGATGGAAAATTTTAATTGAGTGGGGTTTTATTCGTCTTTTCGTTGTGAACGCATAAAAAAAAAAGAACTATCTCAATCGAAATTAAAACGAAAATATAATAGCGTTTTTAAGAATAAAAAAAATAACGTTCATTAACTTGAGTTTGAGTTTAAGAACTTGAGTTAAAGGGAAAATTTGAGGTCAGATTTTAACCCTAAACTCAAGTTAAAATTTAAGTTAAAACTCACGTTCAAACTCAAATTTTACAAAAGAACATGATTTTAAATAAATTTGTAACTTGAGTTTAAACTTTTTTTAAGTTTGGATGCAAACGAACAAGCCCTTTGAATCTGCAAGAAGGGCCAAGAATACCATAAACTGTACTAGCTGATGGTAAAGTATGTTCCTTGTGCAAAATGTTGGGCATATAACTTTTGCTACAAATACCATAATCATGTTATTAGTAGCAAAAGGCGAGAATAAAATTTTGTTGCTAATTTAATCATGTATTCCACCGTGTATTTCTTTTAAAAATTTCTCAAGCACTCATCATTACTTAAAGCAAAACTTAAGTGTATCTTTTGGTACAATTGAAAGCTTAATTGGAGAAAACCTTTCGCATTGATTTGTTTTCGGCTCCAAATAAGATGAGAGAAAAAACTAGTGAGGAATAGTGTATCCCCTCTTAAGAGCCCTTAAATTCATTATGAATTCTCATGCACAAAATCATGATAACAAGTACAAGATGTCTTTGAACGTTTTTGAAGTTCATGCCTACAGAGACTATGCATATTGATCTACTTTATATTGTTGCAAAATACACAACAAACTTATACCTACTAATTGAAAATTTAAGTGGATGGCCGGATTTTGGCAGCCCCTTTTAAATGGGAAAAGGAGGCATTTAGATTTTTATTACTTATTATTGATTAATATATTTTTTAATTAAATAATTTTATTAGCTAAAATAGTATTAATCAAAAGTAAATGATAAAAATTCAAACTTATACAATCTAAAGATAAGATAAACAACTTTTTTCTTTTTTAAATTGATGGTCAATTTTTTTTTTTTTAGGTAAATGGCCAATTAACTTTCATTTTTTTAGGTAAATGATCATTTTATTACAGTGATCAATCATAAATATACCATGGTCCATTTCTATCATTTGTAAATCGGTTTATGATTGATTTGACGATGGTTTATCAATATACATCTGGAGATTATTGATGGAAATTGGTTAATCACTAACAGATACTGGTTAATAGGTGATAAACTACCAAATCAATTTATGATACACTAATAAGCCAACTACCATGATTCATTAATTATCACTTGTAAACGGTAATTTTCTTAATTTTTACAAAACTTTCATCATTTACTAAAAAATAACTCAAAAAAACAGTGGGCACGATTAGAACTCGTTCCAAAATGATTTTGTTTTTGTATGAAAATGAAAATGAAAACGTTTTCAATCTCAGACATAAATTATTTTTAAAAATGTGTTTGGTAGTTTTATCAAGAGATTATTTTCAGTGTAAAAAAACTCATTAATATCTTTCTTTCTCTCTCTGCTTGAGAGATGAGAAAATGAAAACAAAAAATGAAAAACGACTAAAAGTCATTTTTCATTTTTCTTTCATTTTACATTAAACTAAAAAATCGTTTTCATTTCTGTTTTTTGTCTTTATTGCGCCAAACGCCGTTTTAAAAACGTTTTCATTTTTTTTTTTCTCGAAAAATGTAAAAAATAAAAACGGAATCAATTCCAAACACGGCCAGTATTTTTTGCACGCGTCCCAAAATATGCAATAAATTCCTCATAAAGAAACTACATAATAAATAATTTTCTCATATTATTTAGAAATTAACATGTTTTCTTTTGGGGATTATTATGGTTGCCCATACAGCCAGCTAATTGATGACAAAAAATTATAGTGTCACGGTGGTCATGCATTGATGATTAGTATCCATCCATTTATGGATTTTGCATCAACTGCTTTAATTCCATAATGCAATCACCAAGTTTTGTCCCTTAGAAACACTGAAAATCACGGTCTTCTCTTTCCTAAAAAAAAAAAAACGGCTTTAAAAATTGAAATCATGTAACACGGGTTTGCGATGAACAAAAAAATTCTTTTTTTTTTAAATACATTTTTTCAAAGTTATTGTTAAGTAAAAACATTGAAATTTGTAATTGTAATAAAATATATATCATATTGCAACACTATCTCTATATGTTACAATATACGACTGTAACCTCTATCAATGATTATCAATTTACTTTGATTACTGTATTGATCACTGTGATCAGCAATATCAAAATGATTTTTCAGCAAAAAAAAAAAAAAACTCTAATTAAAATGACTTCCTTAGTTACCATCCCCTATATTAATACTATATAATCATTTATTCCAATCATAGGTACTTGGTAATATCAACTGAAATTAATGCAATAATATTCAACGCTCTGCTTCACTCTTTTTTTTTTTTTTTTTTTTTTTTTTTTTTTTTTTTTTTTTTTTGGCCTTCAGAAGGCTGGAAATTACACAGCATACAAGATATGATGTGTTGTGTGAAAGGAAGCATATGAGGATACGAGTGTATGTCATACATGATACATACATGTATATTCTTACGATTGTGTATATGGTATATAAGAATACATATGGAAAAACAGGAGAAACTTTTTTGAAAGTAAAAAAAAAAAAGAGGAAGAAGATAATCTGGAAACTTCTTCTTTAGTGGAAAGAAATAATTGCTTCGCCTTTAGTGTTAATTTGACTTTTAATGCAATAGATAATTTAGAAGCTAAGGATGCACATTGTTATAATGACAATTGAAGGCTTCTCCTTCCACACCTTACATTTTAAATTCAATTTGTACTTTCTTTTTACCAAATTATAGAGCGTAAATGAAAAATATTCAACATTTTTTTCCCTTAGTGATCATCAACATTATTTTTTTTTAACTAATATCAAATTAATAAAATATTTCTAAAAAATAAACCAGTTTATTACATAACAATTTGTAACATTTATTGAAAAATTCATTTCGATTACTAAACTACTATAAAACCCCTCCATCCTCCACAATTAAGTACTAATATCCCAAAACAATATCACAAAAACAAAACCATCATGAGATCTCATCATCCTCCCTCCTTATTCCTCCTCATTTCCCTCCCTCTTTTCTTCTCCTTCTTCACTCTCCAACCCACAACCAGCTCCGCAACCCTAATCCGCGATACCTGTAGACAGTGCTCCAAAACTGACCCGAACCTCGACTACGAGTTCTGCACGAATTCCCTCGAATCCTCGCCCTACAGCCGTCGCTACTCCTCCGATCTCCACCAACTCGGCTTGCTCTCCTTCAACCTAACCAGGCACAACGTGACAAGCACTAGGAATTTCATCAAACACCTTCTCAAGAACAACAAGGAAAAGAAGCTTGATCCTTATGTCAAGGCGTGTTTGAACGACTGCTTGGAGCTTTATACCGAAGCGCTTCGGTCGATCAAAGACGCCGAAAAGGATTACAAAGCTAAGGAATATGATGATGCCAACATTGCTTTGAGTTCTGTCAATGACGCTTCAACAACTTGTGAAGACGGTTTTAATGAGAAGGAAAAGGTGGTGTCGCCATTGACGAAGAGGAACCGCTATACGTTTCAGTTGACTGTTATTTCTCTTTCCATCATGAATATGCTTACTTAACCAGTGGTTGAATTTAACTATGTTAATAAAATACGTACAAGACAAAAACAAAAAACAAAATTAAAATGAATAAGTTAAGAAGATATATATGTTGCTCTTGGTTTGTTTTGATCATTTATTTGTATTTATTTGGTTTCTTATAATTTGCATATTATGTATAGAATTGATGACATTCAAATTAATATATTGGAAGAATAACAATTCACGAACTTGAGATTTGTAGCGTTGTTTGTAAAGTAAATCTCGAATTATTGAGCAGTTTATTCATATTATAAGTACACATTTATTGACGTAAGCTAAGTCTTGTTAAAACTATATCAAAATAGACATATGGATTAAGTTGATGCATACAAAATACATGTTTGCATTATAGTTAGCAGGCACAGAATTGTAAGGGGAAAAAAATCTCTCTGTTTGGATTACGTACGAATAATGAGCAAAATTTTTGGCTGGTAAATAATTATGTATATATACGTGGAAATTAATTATGTTTTTATGAGCTTTGAAGCTAAGATTAGGAAAGAATAAAGACTGACTTTCAAGTAAATTTTTGTTATACTACACATTTTTCACACCAATCAATACTCATTATGCTACTTTTAGGTTTTGATAAATTTTGAGAAATAAATTAGCATATAATTTGCATTTTATCAATGTATATTCATCACTCACTTTTTTTTTTTTTTTCAGTGAATAAGCATTCACATTACTCACGTTTCCGCTATATTATAATGGTTGCTTATTTGGCGATCGCCAAAGGATAATCACCACAAATCAAAGCTAGAAAATGATTTGCACTCACACGGAGTCCAATTATAAATTTAAAAAAAAAATGGAGAAAGTCAATTTTGGACAATTGCCAGCAAAATGTAAAGCTTGCATTCAAGGTAGAAATCATGAAAAAACTATTTCTTCAACAACATAAGGTGGAAATATACCAACTAGCCCGCTCGGTTCGCTAATTCGAGTTTTTAATTTGAGTTGAGATGTGATGTTGTATGAGAACTTTTTACTGTAGCAAGAAAGTTAGATGTGACTGTTTCTGAGAGCTTTTTACTGTAGCAAAACTCAAATTCTAAACTCGAATCAGCGAAAGCGTTGAGAATGACATAATTTTGGGAAGACCGGATTTAACATATTAATTTATCATAACGCAGCGCTCATTCTTTTCATAGGTTTAAACAGAAAATTCGAACAAAAATTAAAAAATTTTATATAAAAAAAACATTATAGTAAAAAAACTTAAATAGGCAAGTAAATTACTCATATACTCTTACTTGCCGCAAAGTGGAACACGAGTTTCTTGTAACTTACAGAATGAAACACTTGTGATATGTGATAAATGACTTATGACTCCAATAAATGATTGGCAGCGTTGCATATGGTTTTCATATTTGCCATCCAAATATATATTAATGGCACCATATAAAAACTAAGCTATTTCTTTTTCCTTCACTAAATCGGAAATCTGATAGAGAAAATTTGATTTTTTTTAACCAATTGTAGATAATTGAAAGGAAAAAACAAAAAAAGAAATAGTTAGCAGAAATTTGATGGTGCGTTAAATGGAGTAACTTGAACGCTGGGTTTGCTAATTCTGTTGGTTAGTGCTTCAAATCTACACAACGTTTTTAGACTTCAAATCTACACAACGTTTTTAGGTCCTTCCACAATCGAGCTAATTATGACAACAATAATTGTTGGTATCGGTTGAATGTATAATTTTTTATCCACCAGTTTAAAATTATGGGAACTTAATACATTGGCCAGTTTAAAATTATTAGAATTTTAGTTAACCTTTGGTTTATGGGTTCAGAATCATGATTTATGATTTTAATTTTTTAAATTAAAATGTTTTGTGAGAGAAAAATACTGTAGTGAATCAAGAACCGGGCCAGAACCCTCGACTCAAAACAAACGGAGCATAACATCGCTTTCATTAGTTTTTTTTTTTTTTTTTTTTTTTTTTTTTTTTTTTGTATGAATCACTTTTATAGCTTGTGGGTTTTTTTTTTATTTTCTGTCTTCTCAAAACTATTGAAATTATTTGTTGTTACAAATATATATATATATATATATATAAAGTGTACTATTTTTTAAGCAATCAAACAAATTCACACCACATACTCTGGCAAACCCTAAAATAAAACGGTAAAACTAACTCCAATCGTACGTATCAAACAATATTACAATAAAAAATAAAAATAATTTTTAGGTTCTTAATCTTTTTTATTATAAAGTTAACTATAAGTTTCTGTAACTCAACAAAAATAACCATATTTCTATAGCATAGTAGCTCAAAATTTTATTGAAATAGTTACATCCAATGTAAAATGTTCTCGTAACTATTGTTAAAAACCCTTAAAAGCTAAAATATCGTGCACTTAATATAACTATATATGTAAAACTTTTAGTAATATGCAATAGGGATATAATTATCCTTCTTAAATTTTAGGAATGGTTCATAAACTCTAACATAAGGGAATAAAAACAACAAAAATAAGGAATTAAAACTAAAAAAATAAAGAGAGTAACCTACCAAAAAGAAGTTTAGGGCCCAAAATGTCACTGTGCTCTCATAACTCATGGACTAATAGGAGAATTTGGTTAAAATAATCAAGTGAAAAAGTAAAATTAAGAAAATGATTTTTTTAATTTTAATTTTATTTATTTCTCCTCCTGCCAGTCTCCTTCCGCCGGAATCAATGGCAGCACTCCATTTCTCTCTCTTCTTTTCTTTCTCTTTCTCTCTCTATCTTCTTCAACCTTTTTGGTAGCTTCCAATTCAAAAGCAAAGCACTCCAAACAAAGGAAACCGACATTAGAGCAGTTGAGGAAGATGGAGAAGAAGGAGAAGGAGAGAGGGTGATCATGAACGCCATGGTTGTGGATTGTGGTTTGTTTTGGTGAGCTTTCTTCTACGCTTGTGGCTTTAAGAAAAAGCAAAAAAAAAAAAACAGAAAAGTCATTTTGCAAGTAAAAATTTTTGAATTGTTATTTTATGAATAAAACTTTTCTATTAGGTTATTTTTACAAAGGCCTCGACTAATAGCGCCAACAACTTTTTCACATATTTGAACTGTATGAATAAACTTGAGATCTCAAAATTAAAAATGAGGGTCTAATTACCACTCCACAAAGTGCCCGTTTGTTCACAAGTATGATCACAAGTATTGATTTTGATTATGTAGTTTTCTCTCAAAAAAAATTTGAATAAAAAAAGTTCTTGTCAATAGATTCTCTCACAAAATTTAAATTCATAATCAAAATCAATAACTTAAACACATGAACTAAACACATCATTAGTGACCAAACTCGAATATTATTTAGCATTTTGACAACTTAAACTTTTAAATTTTTATTTTAACAACTTACACCCTAAATTTATGGTGTTGCAATGGGACCTTAAATTCATGAAGGCTATTAAATGTGTTCAAAAATACAGTTAGACATATCATATGAGCTAGTTGAAGGCTGAGACTGAAATTCCAAGTGGCAACGACACAAAGTCTAGTCAAGTAGGTAAGGACACTTCCTTCTAAATTTTAACAACTCTCGTTGATTCGATGGCAATATACAATATAAGTTCAGAGACAACAAGTGCAAGAAACTTTTTTTTCTCCATCCAAAAAAAAAAAGCCACGGTGGTTGAATACATATTTTACTATATTGGTGGTCATTCTATGGTGTCTCCCCAACGTAAATTTAGTGCACAAGTTATTATATAATTCCAACATTCAAGTTCACAAATTCCAACGTAAAATATACAAGTTATCGTATTCCTAGTATGGCGTTGGGAATTTCCTGCGAACATAAAAGTACAAAATCAATCAAACTAACCCAAAATACAAGCCGAACAAGCCCAAAAGTACAAAATCGAATTTCATAAACGAATAGACTCTTTTAGTGCAAAATGGGTCCGAGAACTTCTGTCTTACTTTAGAAGAGGTTAGAGGGAGGAAGAAATGAATACAGATAAAACTTGCAGGAATTCTACGGTAAATAACTCAACATGACCAACATCTTCATACTAAAATTGGTACTAGTACCAAAACTTTGATTTAAATTGCAAGTGATAAAACTACATAAGAAAAAGTAACGCATATTATTTATTACCTACTAGAACCTGCACTTGAAACCTTCTAACAAGTTACAAGTCAAAAGGAACTAAATAGGAATGCTTAAACCATGGACAGGAACAAAAGCAAATCCACGAACTGACAGAACATAGCCGACGCCAATAACTGTTTAAATTTGAAGCGCAGATAGGACACCGAAGTTTTGCCACAGAAACAGATTAGTTAAGGAAAGGCTGTTTTCTTTGAAACAGATTCAAATTATTTTCCACCCAAGATGGACTCAAATTTCTACAAACAGCAAATAAACAAAAAGAAATAAAGCTTGAGCAGATCAATTTTAAAGCGAAAAAGACACCCCATAAGAAAATTAACCGGCCATTGGATGGTTATAGATGTACTCAATGGCAAGATTACAGGAGTCAATCTTATCAGCTTCCTTGTCCGGAATCTCCAACTTGAACTCCTCCTCCAAAGCCATCACAATCTCCACACTGTCCAAGCTGTCCAAGCCTAAATCCTTCTCAAAATGTACATCGGGAGAAACCTGAGGATAATTGCAGAGTCTGAATCAAAATGTTATTGTAAAAAATATAGAAGAAAATACATGCTTGCAAGATAGAGGCACTAAATCACAAAAAAAAATAATAATAAAAAATAAAAAATAAAACAAATAAAACAAATTTCAGTGATAGCAGTTCCATAATTTCATCGATTAATAAGAGTTCTTGGCGCAGATATCACAGATATTAGATACAAAAAAAGAATTAAAAGCATGCCTTGAAAAATCAGGCCACGCCAATCTAGAGACCTCAAGTCCGGCTCATTCGTTCGTTGACATTGTCTGAACCATACCAATATCGAATAATTCTCAAAAGAAAGGCAGACAAACAGATTAGATGAATGAACTTAGTGGAGTGCTCTGCTGGTGTTACCGAAGCAATGTCATTAGTGAATTCATTAATGGAATCGTGGACACATCCTCTAAGAAATACGTTGACGTGCCAATGTCAGGCTAGCTGAAAACTAAAGTTCACAAAAGATTGGTGAAAAGAGATTGATGACTAATGACTATTTCAACATTCTTACATAGAGCTGTTACGTTGAGTGTTACTAACTAAAAGCCTAATTAGTGCCCCCTAACACAGAGTCAACAAGCAACCGGCCTAAATAGGTATGCCTAAATAGGTATACACTGGGAGTTTTCACACATGTATTTTCCAGTTGCTCTACTTATATTTGAGGACACTGGGTTTGGGAATTAGGTTAGAGAGATAAACACCGAGAGTCTACACGCGTGAGGTATGCAATTCCTGTTGTAATCTTCTCTTCATCATAGTGAAATTCTTTCAGATTAATGGTGAAACACTACAAATCTTGCGTATTTTCCAATCTTTCTTTATTTTATTACTCTCGTTGTTAAAGAATTAGGGCTTTAATCCATAACCATTACCCTCATTCATTAGTAATGGATTAAGGCTTAAATCCATAACCTGTTCCTCGTATAGAATGCTTTAGACTCACTAAGCATTCTAGTGTAAACTCTAATTAGCCAAGCAGCAAAAGTATTCTCTCTCTCTCCAGTAAGAATGGTGCTTCTCCAAAAGAACAGGGCATTGTGAACCCAAATCAATAGCTAAGATTCGTTACAAAATTAAACTAAATCTGGAATTGTTTCGTTGGAAAGAAAACACAAGGAAAGAGAATCGTATTTTTTATCTCATACTATCCAACCATTTCTCGACCACGATATGCGGATCAATTAAACGAAATTCCAACTAGTCTTCCATCCGACAAGAAGTTTTTCTCCGGAAACAAACGGAATGTGCATACCTTGGAAGGATCGACTTTGGGAAAGCTCTTGACGACGGAGAGAACTCTGTCGATGACCTCTTCTTTGGTGAGATGGTCGTCGTGCGAGGACATCCACCGGAGAAGAGTGGTGGAAGCCCTCAATGGCTGGTCAAATCTGCGAGCAGTTAGGGTTAGGGTTTGAACAGGTACTCGGACATGGCGAAGTAGGGCTGATCTCAACGCCATTTCTCTCTCTCGCTCTCTCTCTCTCCCTCTCTCTCGCTCCCTCTCGGTGTCTCCTCTCGCTTTGCTTACGACTCTTGGGTTGGGCGCTCAAACCACTGCACCCACCGGCCCACCGGCCAAGTCTAAAGCCCAAACTCAATCATCTCGTGCTTCGCACGTGATTGCCCCCTCTCTCTCCCCTCTGAAACAATACCTAAATGCAATAAAAATGGTTTTCTTTTTTAATATAAAGAAAGATGCTCGCTTTTAAGTTTTTTATTTTTTTTTATTTTAAGTAACACGAGTTTTGTTAAATATGTGATTTATTAATTTGGTGATTTATTGCTCATTAACTCGGTGATAAACATGAACTAATATCAGTAAGTAATTAACTAATATCAATCAATGAATTTTTGGTCTATTATTAATAAGTCACTGATAGTCAGTGATAACCTGAATTATCAGTAGTAAATTGATTATGAATGATAAACTAATAGTATATCAATAACTGATAACTATAAAATCTATAAGATTGGTCATTTCGATAAGAAAAAGAAAAGGTTCAACCGTCAGTTAAAAGGAGTTGACCAAAACCAGCAATCCACCTAATTCTCCCTACACAAATTCTTAATTTTTGTATTTAATGACAAAAGCATATAGGAAATAAGGTTAATAGGTTTAGTCTTAATTTTATTTTAGTCTCTGACTTTTTTAAACGTTACACAGTTGATCCATGAGATTTTATCATGTTTCAATTTTAGTCCTTATGTTAGCTTTGTATCAAACATTTGAATTTGTAAAAATTATATACTAAAATTGGAAATATATGAAGTAGAGACTAAAACAATAAAAGTTAAATTTTCATAAATATATCCAAAATTTTAGCTATTTTTAATTTTAGATTCTAATTTACACAGATTCAATTAAATTTTAATGTATCGTTAATGGTAGGACCGAAACTAAAACAAAATAAAACTTCAGGGACCATCTGTGTGATGTTTGAAAGTGAGAGATTAAAATGGGATTGAGTATAAAGCTCACATACCATTTGCGGAATGAACCCCGAGAAAGAATGATTAGGGGTGTTCACGAAATCCGTCAATTTGATGATCCGTCAAATCTATACCAATCTGAAGTTTTAGATTGGACTAGACACAGATTGAGATTTTTCCAATCCGAAATTTTTGAATCGGATTGTAGATTGATTACTTTTTAATCAGCGAATCTGAAACCTATTATACATGCATATAAGTTGTATATAAATAATGGGCCCGTTTGATAATGTTTTCAAAATGATTTGTTTTTAGTATAAAAATAAAAGTGAGATTGTTTTGAGAATTTTTTTGAAACCTATTCTGAAATTGCGTTTAATTTTTTAAAATGATTGTTTTAAGTATAATAAAAAAGTAAAATCGTGTTTGGTTATAGTTATTAATTAATATATTAAAACATTGTTGATAAGTACTTTAAAATGAAAAGAGAAAAAGGAAAATAATTTTTAACCGTTTTTTAATTCATTCACAAAAACTATTTTCACTGCCTTTTGTTTTCAAAACATTTACTAAACAAATACAGTTTGCAGACCGTTTTCATTTTCATGCTTCAAAAAACGTGTAAAAGTATTTTAAAAAACAAATAAACACCAATTCCAAATACACTTACTATTTTTAAGTTCAAGTTTTTAAATTTTTTTAAATCTGCAATATATATGAAATATTTTCTGATTATTTATATTTGGCCATATGGTAATGAATATGAATAATGAAGTTCTATTTTGAGTTTTAATAAATTTATTTTGTCATCTTTAATTGGGTTGTAACAATTTAGACTTGGTTGACAACTGTATGTAATGGTTATGCTATATTTATTTGAGTTATGTATGTTGCAAACTTTGAGTTATGATAAATGATGAAGATTTCATGTTGTTTTTTTTTTCTTTTTTTTTTTACATTTAAAGATCGTAATCCATGAAATTTGTGAATCCAATCCACAAAATTCAATAGGTTTTGGATTGAAATGGATCCAATTTGAAAAAGTCTTGGATCAGACACTAATTGAGATTTTCTTAATCCGATGATTTTGGATTAGACACGAATTAACCTCTAATTCGTGAACACCCATAATAATAATGCCGATAGGATAAAGATAAGGGAATATGCGTGTCTAATTTTTAAAATTATGACCTAAATGCAAAAAATTATAAAGTTTAAGAACTCATAACCACAAAGGCCCTTTTAGAATTGTTAGAGGTTGTGGAACGAGTAAATCATGTTTGGCATGTTTACTTACCAGGATTGAAGATTGGGAGTGGGAAATGAGAGTCAATCCCATGTTTGCTTGCTCTTTTTTATCCTGGAATGAGAATGAGATTGGTGGGTCCCACTCAAATTTGGGATTGAGGAATGAGATTGGCACTCTCATGCTCCCCCTTGGGATTGAGACTCTCATTCCTAATATTAATATTAATTTACTATCATACCCTTATTTTACTTATAAATACACAATTCAAAATAAAATTTAAAAAATAATAAATGCAACATATATTTATTATTTTATTGGCCTAATATTATAATATTAGTATAATTATTGTTAACTTTAATATAATAAATATGTGCTTTATTTTTTAATAAATTAATAATATATTTTATTTTTATTTATTTTATTTAATTTTTTAAAATTTTTTAATTTTATATTTTAAATAGTTGTCAATTTATATTTATTTTAGTACCCAATATTACACTAAATATTTTAACTATGATGAATTTTAATATAATAAATACACAATATATTTTTTAAATTGAAAATATCAAATTGATTTAAAGGGTATATTAGTACTTTAACATTTGTTCATTTCGATTCTAAGTGTAAGTAAACATATGAATGAGATTTAAAATGACTCCGATTCTGAATCATATCACTAAGTAAACAGCTTATTCTGACTCTAATTCCTCACTCTGAATCCTACTCACTCCGAATCCTTATCACTCTGAATCCTTCTCACTCCGATTCATGCTCATTCCGATTACGCGTAGGTAAACATGTAAAGTTTAGATGTATGCCCCTTTTAAAGTTTATTCAAAATTTTGATTTTTTTTATAAGAAAAAAGTTTAAACTATTATTCGAGCATGTGAAATAAAATAGTAGTGTGGGTTTTGAAAGGGGATGTTAGGAGTTAGGGATTGTCAATAGAATCACCAAAACAAAAGTTCAAGCTTTTTAATGTTAAGATTTATAATAAAAATTATATTTTTACATTTTTTTTAATTTAATGTGATTTTATCAAATCTAAAGGTCAAAAATAGATCTCACCGTTAAGAAGACCTTAAAAAAAACTCAAAATATAATTCAAAAGACAAAAATAATTTTATATAAAAAAATTAAAAATAAAGAGAAGATATTTGTAATTAACTGTGCAAAATAGAGAAAATGTAAAAGTATCCCCTTAATTTTTATTTAGGATTAATTAAATTTAAATACTGGAATCGAATATTCGAATTCTATAAATGGAGAAACAACAAAAAGTTGCGTAAGATGGATTTGTTTAGTGAAAAGAATCCATTACCCTCTTAAAACCTGATTTTCGTCGGCGTAATCTCAGGTTTGTGTTTTTGAACAGGAGCTTTTGCTCATCTCGAGTGGTTGCTTGTTTTACAGGTTCGGAATTTCTCATTTCTGAATCGATTTTTTTTTCCTTTTTTTGGGGCTGTGATTTTGATTGTCTTCTTATTTATCAAAATAACAATAATCACAATAAATAAACAAATAATCGTCGTTCTCGTTGTTTTCTGAAGGGCCGAGCTCCATCTGCTTCCACTGGCTCACCAACCATAAAGACATGACAGGTTCTCTCTAACCATTTTTTTTTTTTTTTCATTTTCTGTTGTTGAATGAAATTCGACCTGGGTTTTGTTTATTTTATTCGTTAATACAAATTTCGAGTTTTTTTCTTTGCCCATGAGTTTTTAATTAAGATAATCGAGGATGTTACCCTTTTCTCTGACATGGCTGTTTTTTTAATCAATTTGTGCTGAACCCTTTCGAAAAGTAAATACAACTATTAGGAGAGGAAGTTATTGAATGGCCATCGTGCTTACATGTTGATGAAGTCTAATTTTCTAGTGACTTGCTTTATTTAGTGACATATTGAACATTTTTTCTTTCTATGCACAATGAAAGAGCCTAGAGAATTTTAAAGACGAGAGGGAAAAAAAAAAACAAAACCTAAATAGGAAAACCCAAACCTCATATTGAAAAGTGGCTCTGTAACTGTAGAAGATTTATAAATTCAATTTTGTTTAATGGGTTTTGAAACACACGAGTTTGCTTATATTTCAATTATATCTAGTAGTTCATGAGCTTGCATAAGTTGTGGCTCTGACATGAACCTTCTTTACTAAAAAAGCCTACGAATGTACATGTAGAGTGTTCAGGGAGAATTTCTTGCAAAATAAGAGTGATCTGTGTGATTGCTGCAATATTTGGTGAAAAAAACGAAACGTCATGAAAAAGTAGTTTCATGACACACCAAGAAACTAAAATATAAGTTAGCATATTTTTCATGATTTGGATATCATTGCTCATATTCCGTTCCTTGTTTTATGATTATATATTCTTGATTTAAATGCTTTCCTAGTTATTTGACTTTTAGTGATTAGTGAAACGGTATAGCGGTGTAATCTGATTGCAAATATATTGTATACAATTCAGATAACCAAGAACCAATTTTGTCAAAAGATGAAACGTCAACACATCAGATACTATTTGCTAAAGTCAAGCGCTGGCAATGGTGGTGTTTGGTATCACTCAACGTAATTTTCCTTTTGGTGGGTCAAGCAGCCGCTGTTATACTCGGCAGATTTTATTATGACCAGGGTGGTAATAGTAAATGGATGGCTACACTTGTGCAAACTGCAGCCTTCCCTCTCCTCTATCTTTCGCTATTTTTTCTTCCTTCTTCCCAACATTCTTTAACTTCTTCAGGAGCACCTTCTATTAAAATTCTTGCCTCAATTTACTTCTGTCTCGGAGTGGTTATAGCTGGTGACAACATGTTATATTCTGTTGGGCTCCTATATCTCTCAGCCTCAACTTACTCCCTTATTTGTGCCACCCAATTAGCTTTCAATGCGGTTTTCTCGTACTTCATCAATTCTCAGAAGTTCACTGCACTGGTTCTTAACTCCGTGGTTGTCCTATCACTATCTGCAGCCCTTATTGCAGTTAATGATGACTCAGACGGACCAACAGGAGTCTCGAAAGCAAAGTATATCATTGGCTTCATTTGCACCCTCGCAGCTTCTGCAATTTACTCTCTTTTACTCTCTCTTATGCAGCTTTCTTTCCAAAAGGTTCTGAAAAGGGAAACATTCACTGTGGTGCTAGAAATGCAAATCTATACTTCCCTGGTCGCCACTAGTGTTTCGCTTATCGGTCTTTTTGCGAGCGGAGAATGGAGGATTTTGCATGGAGAAATGCAGGGCTTTGGTAAGGGAGGATTCGCATATGTGATGACACTGGTTTGGACAGCTGTGGCTTGGCAGGTTTGCTCTGTTGGTGTTGTGGGATTGATATTTGTAGTCTCTTCTCTCTTCTCCAATGTAATTAGTACTCTCTCATTGGCTGTGACCCCGATTGCTTCTGTGATAGTTTTCCATGACAAGATGAATGGAGTTAAGATAGTTGCTATGCTTATGGCTATCTGGGGTTTTGCCTCTTACATTTATCAAAACTATCTCGATGATTCTAAGGCGAGAAGAACGCAGACTCGCGAGACTGAATCCCAAAATGATTCTGTGTGAAGATGAATCTGTGTTAACTCATTGTTTTAGGATATACCAACTATTGAGTCCTTTTTTTTTCTGGAAAATTCAACTATATTCAATTATTACAAGGGCATTTTGCTGGGATATACAACCTTATTCTTTATTTATTTACAGCTCTTGTCTGTATATTTATGGTTGCAATATTTTGCTAGTAAATTTTTTATTTTTTTTAATATTTGCTTCACTAGAAAACTTGATTTTTGTTTTTATTACGGAATTGTCAAGTGTATTTGAGATTATGACAGAGTTCTGGTTAGACTGAAGTAAAATAAAATAAAATATATGAAAAAAGAATATTGACAAAATTAGTAAAAATACAATAGGAGTACGAAGAACAAGCTAGCCCTGGCCCTTTTTCTTTCTTTCGGTTCTTTTGTAGCAAATAAAATTTATGTTTTACCTATAAACACACTTATCTTATCTGTAAACTGTGTATATTATACACCTTGATACGTCAATGAACTGTTATGTATGTCACTCCATAAGGAATTCAGTGGAGACACTGAACATGATGGGGACCAAGGAATATGGTGAAATCTTAATGGTATCAGGTTGACATTTTCTTTTTTGGAGAGAATTGCTGGCTAAAATCTAAATTGCTGATCCTTTTGAACAATTATTCATCTGCAATAGATGGCAAATCCCATTCTTTTTATTATCTAGATAATGCCCATTACCATCTTTCACCTGAAAGTCTTTTTTTTTTTCTTTCATTTGAATTATAATCGTGGTCTTGAATTTGAAGATTAATGATTTTTATTGGATTTTGGATATAGATGAGCAATTTTACGTGAAGGCCTTCGTAAAATCTAGTAAAACTATGTGCTCACCTGCCTTGTGAGCTTGAGGGGAGATGTTAGAGCAATTCACACTTTCTTTTTTTTGGGGGCTCATATAGAGCAATTCACTCAAATCAGAGGTATTAAATACCAGTAATTTGTGATTGTTATTCTAGTGTAGTCAAGTCTAGTTTAGTTCATATAGGACTTTATCTTCAATGTCGACACGTGTAAGGTTTGTACTATTTCTGTTGAGCCATAAATGGAAAGTTTCTGGCATGTTTTGTAACAAACTGAGGCCCCGTTCATTTCATTTATTCGAATTTAGAATTCGAGTTTTATTACAGTAAAAAGCTTTAAAAAATAATCACATCTAATTTTTTTATTACAGTAAAAAGCTCTTACATAAAATTACATATCAACTCGAATTAAAAACTCGAATCAGCGAACTAAACGAGTGATGAGAATTACTCAATTTATCTATTCTGGTTTTTTCTTCTGATTACATAATTTGTATGTATTCGGAAAAATAAATAAATTCAAGCATATGCACTGCTTATGGTAAAATTCCCACGGGAGTGAATATTCATGTAATTATTGTTGTTCGGCGTGTTATTTTCGTGGAATTATTGTTCCATTACCAAAGTTGACAACACGAATGACAATTTTAAATATGCGAGAAGATATTTATGTCAATCTTTTGGATATTTATGTCACACGCACAGGCGTTTGTTCACGGCCGTACAATCAGACACGTGTTTCAACGACCAATAATAATAATAATAATAATAACGATTTTTATTGCATGTCTCTGAAACTCCATTATCATTCATATTTCACCCCTCAATTTAAAAAATTCTCACTTTACCTTCTTAACTTTAAATAGTCTATATAGAGTTAGAATTTCCATAGAATGTCAGTCAAAAAAAGGTGTATTGCATTCATATAATTTCATGTTATATAATTTTTATATAGTTCAAATGAAAAAAAACCTCATGACTGCACTTAACTCTTTATTTTTCTCATTAAAAAAGGATTCAGTATAATTAATTCAAAATTCAAGAACATAATATGAGTTTTAAATTTTGAGACAAACTGAAAATGATCTTAAAGTTTATAGGGCACAATGAGATTAACCCTAATAATAATGATGATGACGGTGATAATATTTATATTATTTTATTAGTAGTAGTGGAAGAAGGTAAATAAAACTAAGTGATGAGGCAAGACTCTCACACCTAACATCGAGGGATGATTCTAAAAGTTTGCAGTGAGGTTGAAATTATACTGCCCCGCAGCTTGCTGAATACGGCTTAAGTAATGCGACTTTAAACTCCTCGTATGCTAGTTGATAAAAATGTGAATTAGATTCATTTTATAAAAGAATAATAACAATAACACAAAGCTCACAATAATAACAAATTAGCTTTTTCTTTCTTTTTTATTATTTTGATCGTGTGCCACATCATTTCTCACTCTATTGGTTCAATTATATATATGTCAGCATCATCTATGTGTCTGAACACAATCAACTGTGATAAATAACTTTTACTTTTTAAAGGTCTTTGCCAAGATTAAACGCTCCAAAGGTAAGAAATGACCTTTATTACTCTCAACAGACACTCACGTACGCGTCACATAATCACAAACGTTAAAAAAAAGGTTGTTTTCAATTAGACCTTAATTGTAAAAATTTTCAAATTGAAAGGGTTAACTACCAAAAAAAAAAGGAAATAAGACCACATTTGTAAAATTTAAAAAGTTGAGTGGATGTTTTTGTAGCTTAAGTTGAAACTTGAAAGTAGTGGGCCATTCAAATAATAATTTCTCTGAAATCTTTTAGCAAAAGTATTTGCTTACTATATATACCATAACTCTCAACCACACGCAACAGTGATGTTTGACGACAACCAACTATTGGGCATTGTTTTCATGGATTGTAAAAGCCATGAAGCCTCATAACTCTGGGTTTCTGATCATTTGTAGACTGAATCTAGTAGAGTTGTAAGAAAAGAGAAAAGAAAATTAATTTACTTTTGAATTTTTCCTTTTTACTCAACATTATCCAGTACCGTACCTAAACCGCTGCTTCTTCAATTTCATTTCATTCAGCAACATGCCAGGTTCTTCTGTACTCTCTCCACCTTTTCTTCTTCTGTCTTTTTTTTCTTTTTCCCCTGTTTTTAAGATGAAATTCGATATGGGTTTTTTTTTCTTTTTTTTACAATATTGCTGTAAAATGCTTTCTTGACTTTGTTAATTGAATACAAAAGTTGGATTTCAAGCTTTAAATAGAAAAATTCAAGTCCTCAAAATTTTTTTCCTTTTAGATTTCATATATATGTTATATATTATCTTATATTAGTATTAATAAGCCCACACTGAAATTAATGTTGATATCTCATTTGTAATGCATTAATAAATATTCAATTTATTTATAAAACTTAAATTTTTATTTAGTTAGTATGTTGTAATATTGCAATGCAGATGATCAAGAACCAATGCTAGCTAAAGATGAAAGTTCAAATTTCAAGCTCAAGCACTGGAAATGGTTGGTTTTGGTGGCACTACAAGTGATATTGCTTCTAGTGGGTCAGGCTTCTGGTATTATACTCGCGAGATTCTACTATGCGCAGGGTGGTAAGAGCAAATGGTTGATTGCTCTTTCCCAAACTGCAGGCTTCCCACTTCTCCTTATTCCACTCTTTCTTCTCTCTTCTTCCAAAAATCCTTCATCCTCACCGTCCGCGAAAGTTCTCGCGCCGGTTTACTTCGTTCTCGGAATGCTCTTAGCTGGTGAAACTATTTTCTTTTCTTTTGGACTCTCATATCTCTCCGCTTCCACTTACTCCCTACTTTGTGCAACCCAACTGGTTTTCGTCGCGGTTTTCTCATATTTCATAAACTCTCAGAAGATCACTATATTGATTCTTAACTCCGTGGTTGTCCTGTCACTATCTGCAGCCCTTGTTGCAGTCAATGATGACTCGAAAGGACCAACCGGAGTCTCAAATTCGAAGTACATCATCGGCTTCATTTGCACACTCATAGGCTCTTCAATAGCCTCTCTTTTATTTTCTGTTACGCAGCTCTCTTTCCATAGGATTCTACCTAGAGAAACATTCTCTGTGGTACTAGAACTGCAAATCTATATACAACTCGTCGCCGTTTGTGCTCCGCTAACGGGTCTTTTTGTGAGTGGAGAATGGAGAGTTTTGTATGAAGACATGGAGGGCTTTGGCAAAGGAAGATTTGGTTATGTTATGACTTTGTTCTGGGGAGCTCTGGCATGGCAGGTTTGGTCTTTTTGTTCTTCAGGATTGATATTTTTTGTCTCTTCTCTCTTCGCCTGTGCAATTGGTAACCTCGCTTTGGCCGTAGCTCCAATTGCTTGTGTCATAGTATTTCATGACAACATGAATGGAGTGAAGATAATATCTATGCTTATGGCAATTTGGGGACTTAGCAGTTACACTTACCAAAACTATCTTGATGATTCCGAGGCAAGAAGAACAGATTCTTGTATTACTGAATCACAAAATGATTCGTTCATTTGATGAACGTGGGCAGAAGCACAGAAATTCATTGCCTTGTATAATTAATTACCGGGTTCCTCTTGTTTTGGAATTCAAGCATATTATCAATTTATTCATGGTTGCAGTAGTACTTTTGTTGTAACTTCAAGTTTCATTGATTTAGGTATCATCAAGTTTCTTTTCTTTGACAAAATCGTCTAATTGATTTTTATGAGATGCAAAAAGTTTGGTACATTGGAAAATGGTTGGTGAAAAATATTATTAGTCGCTCAATTATTTGGCCGGCCATTTAGGGGCTAAATTACCAAACAGAACAATGTGTCAAGGACAGCTCTTTAAACAAAAAAATAAAAAATAAAAAAATTATGGGTTCCATACTTTTATTTTTTGGATTATTTCCACAAGTGGCCCTGAATTATAGCCTCACTACCAACGTGCCTCGACGTCAACTTTTTCAGAAATTTGTCGCTCCTCAAAATCAAAGCCATGTTCGATGAATCGTATTATATAATATTGTACAATTTCTATGCAATATGGTGATTGGTTTATCTCAAATTAAAATTTTGTATCAAATTATACTACGCAATAATGATGTTTGACGACAACCAACTATTGGGCATTGTTTTCATGGATTGTAAAAGCCATGAAGCCTCATAACTCTGGGTTTCTGATCATTTGTAGACTGAATCTAGTAGAGTTGTACGAAAAGAGAGAAGAAAATTAATTTACTTTTGAATTTTTCTTTTTTACTCAACATTATCCAGTACCGTACCTAAACCGCTGCTTCTTCAATTTCATTTCATTCAGCAACATGCCAGGTTCTCTACTCTCTCCACCTTTTCTTCTTCTGTCTTTTTTTCTTTTTCCCCTGTTTTTAAGATGAAATTCGATGTGGGTTTTATTTCTTCTTTTTTTTTTTTTTACAATGTTGCTGTAAAATGCTTATCTTGACTTTGTTAATTGAATACAAAAGTTAGATTTCAAGCTTTAAATAGAAAAATTCAAGTCCCAATAATTATTAGTCACCAGAAGATATTCCCATACAAATACCATTCCTTTCTACGTAGTCATTATTAATCTATCAAAATGATTTTTTTTTCGTCGCTTAGATATGATTTTTTTTTTTTTTTGGTTAAAGAACAAAAAACAACAGAGCAGAACTCGTTTTCTTGCTTATCAAACTAGTTTACAAATAACACCTGCAAAAGTTTTGGCTCTTGCATTAATCTATCACATATTGAAACCTTATAATTGTAGGCGAACCGTAATGTTTGTGTATTTTCAGAATACTTTCGGTGTTTCCGTGCTCGAATCTGAATCATACCGCTAGACTGCGGCTTTATTCATTTCACTAATTCGAGTTTTCAGTTATAGATTTTTACAGTAAAAACACTCAGAAAATGTCATATTTTTTCTACTACAGTTAAAAATTAAGGGCTCGTTTAGTTCGTTGATTCGAATTTTTAATTCAAGTTATGACGTGACTTTATGTGAGAGCTTTTTACTGTAACAAAAAAGTTAGATGTAACGGTTTCTCAAAGCTTTTTACTGTAATAAAACTCAAATTATAAACTCGAATCGGTGAAATGAACATGACCTAAATATCATATTTCAGCTCGAATTAAAAATTTGAATCTGCGAAACGAACGAGGCTTGCGTCACGTAAACATGCTGAATTCTGCAAGTTTTTGAAGTTCTGCACTCTTTATCAATGTTTGGGTTTCTCCTTTCATGTTTTGCCGAACCGGGTTTTAACGAGGCATCGTCTAATGAAAAGCAGATCCATATGGCATTTATTTTAGTTTAGTTGTTGTTTGTCAGTTTTTTTTTTTCGAATGCTCGTATTTTTTCAATTCATTTAATGAATTGATTGGCATGTTATTAATGTTAGATTGCATCTTCAGAAGATGCAAACTTAATTGGGATGTACTAAAAAGTCTCGGATTAGTTGTGCCCTCTCTCCATTGAAAAAAGAAAAGGCAAAAACAAAAAAACAAAACAAAACATAAAAAAAAAAAAACTCAAATGCTTTCCAAGTTGATTGGTGCGGACGAAGTGCCAAAACTTTTGCTAGTGGGGGCTTCTCCCCCACTCAAAATTTTTTTCCTTTTTGATTTCGTATATATGTTATATATTATCTTATATTAGTATTAATAAGCCCACACACTGAAATTAATGTTATGAGACGTTTGATAAGGGGATTAATACTATGATTTGAATCATAGTTCATGGTTCGTTACAGTGTTTTCTCTCACAAAAAAATACACGTAAATCGAAAATGATTCTAATTTATGAACCAAACGTCTCCTTAATATCTCATTTGTAGTGCATTAATACATATTCAATTTATTTATAAAAATCAACTTTTTATTTAGTTAGTATGTTGTAATATTGCAATGCAGATGATCAAGAGCCAATGCTACCTAAAGATGAAAGTTCAAATTTCAAGCTCAAGCACTGGAAATGGTTGGTTTTGGTGGCACTACAAGTGATATTGCTTCTAGTGGGTCAGGCTTCTGGTATTATACTCGCGAGATTCTACTATGCGCAGGGTGGTAAGAGCAAATGGTTGATTGCTCTTTCCCAAACTGCAGGCTTCCCACTTCTCTTTATTCCACTCTTTCTTCTCCCTTCTTCCAAAAATCCTTCATCCTCACCGTCCGCGAAAGTTCTCGCGCCGGTTTACTTCGTTCTCGGAATGCTCTTAGCTGGTGAAACTATTTTCTTTTCTTTTGGACTCTCATATCTCTCCGCTTCCACTTACTCCCTACTCTGTGCAACCCAACTGGTTTTCGTCGCCATTTTCTCATATTTCATAAACTCTCAGAAGATCACTATATTGATTCTTAACTCCGTGGTTGTCCTGTCACTATCTGCAGCCCTTATTGCAGTCAATGATGACTCGAAAGGACCAACCGGAGTCTCAAATTCGAAGTACATCATCGGCTTCATTTGCACACTCATAGGCTCTTCAATAGCCTCTCTTTTATTTTCTGTTACGCAGCTCTCTTTCCATAGGATTCTACCTAAGGAAACATTCTCTGTGGTTCTAGAACTGCAAATCTATATACAACTCGTCGCTGTTTGTGCTCCGCTAACGGGTCTTTTTGTGAGTGGGGAATGGAGAGTTTTGTATGAAGACATGGAGGGCTTTGGCAAAGGAAGATTTGGTTATGTTATGACTTTGTTCTGGGGAGCTCTGGCATGGCAGGGTTGGTCTTTTTGTTCTTCAGGATTGATATTTTTGGTCTCTTCTCTCTTCGCATGTGCAATTGGTAACCTCGCTTTGGCTGTAGCTCCAATTGCTTGTGTCATAGTATTTCATGACAACATGAATGGAGTGAAGATAATATCTATGCTTATGGCAATTTGGGGACTTAGCAGTTACACTTACCAAAACTATCTTGATGATTCCGAGGCAAGAAGAACAGATACTTGTATTACTGAATCACAAAATGATTCTTTCATTTGATGAATGTGGGCAGAAGCACAGAAATTCATTGCTTTGAATAATTAATTATCAGGTTCTTCTTGTTTTGGAATTCAAGCATATTATCAATTTATTCATGGTTGAAGTAGTATTTTTGTTGTAACTTCAAGTTTCATTGATTTAGGTATCATCAAGTTTCTTTTCTTTGACAAAATCGTCTAATTGATTTTTATGAGATGCAAATCAGAAGTTTGGTACATTGGAAAATGGTTGGTGAAAAATATTATTAGTCACTCAATTATTTGGCCGGCCATTTAGGGGCTAAATTACCAAACAGAACAATGTGTCAAGGACAGCTCTTTAAACAAAAAAAATAAAAAATAAAAAAATTATGGGTTCCATACTTTTATTTTTTGGATTATTTCCAATTATTGCCTCAATACCAACATGCCTCGACGTCAGCTTTTTCAGAAATTTGTCGCTCCTCAAAATCAAAGCCATGTTCGATGAATCGTATTATATAATATTGTACAATTTCTATGCAATATGGTGATTGGTTTATCTCAAATTAAAATTTTGTATCAAATTATACTACGTTTTTACCATTGTCAAAACTTTGAGAAGAATAAAAAATAACCCAAAGATAGATCAAAACTTTGAGAAAATAAAAGTCCCAGATTATCGTTTTTTATTTTCTTTTCTTTTCAAAGAGTTGCGAATCAAGATCAAAAGTGCTTTTTCCCGATTTGGAGATGCAAGTTGGTAGAGAGAGCGAATGAACTATGAAGGCAGGCCTAGAAATAGCGACAAAAACGATGGAACAGTAATTTGATTGATGTCGCAAAAGTCTGAAAACATTTTTTCTTCTCCCTGTGTTCAAAGCTGCTTGAAACTTAGTTTTCATATTACGAAGAAAAGTGAAAAATATCCGTAAAATTTTATATTTACTAAGTTCGTATTAAAAAAAAAAGTGAAAAATTTAATAATAAATTCAAGATTTATCATATTTGTATTTCTAGAAAAAAATGAAAATTTTAATGGTAAATTAATCTCGAATTTACTAAGTTTGTATTAAGGAGAAAAATGAGAAAAATCAAATTGTAAATTCCAAATATACCTGCAAGTCAGGATTTATCAAGTTCGTATTAGTAGAGAAAAAGTAAAAAATCTAATGATAAATCCATGATGTACCTGATAAATCCAAAATTTACCAAGTTCGTATTAGTAGGGGAAAAAGCACTACAAATTTTAATAGTAAATCTCAAATATACCTAATAAATTTTAAATATACGAAGTTCTTATTACTAAAAAAAAAAGAAAAAATATAATGGTAAATCTCAAATATACTTGGTAAATCTCAAATTTACTAAGTTTATATTAGCATAGAAAAATAACACTACAAAAGTTTATTTTCTACATTACTTTTGGGAGAAAACTTGGTATATATTTGGCTTTAATCCTCGTCGTTATTGGGGACCGGAATTAGTTATATCACATCCTAAATAATAATTTGAAAGTAGTGGGCCATTCAAATAATAATTTATCTGAAATCTTTTAGCTAAAGTATTTGCGAACTCTCAACCACACGCAACAAGGATGTTTGACGACAACCAACTATTGGGCATTGTTTTCATGGATTGTAAAAGCCATGAAGCCTCATAACTCTGGGTTTCTGATCATTTGTAGACTGAATCTAGTAGAGTTGTAAGAAAAGAGAAAAGAAAATTAATTTACTTTTGAATTTTTCCTTTTTACTCAACATTATCCAGTACCGTACCTAAACCGCTGCTTCTTCAATTTCATTTCATTCAGCAACATGCCAGGTTCTTCTGTACTCTCTCCACCTTTTCTTCTTCTGTCTTTTTTTTCTTTTTCCCCTGTTTTTAAGATGAAATTCGATATGGGTTTTTTTTTCTTTTTTTTACAATATTGCTGTAAAATGCTTATCTTGACTTTGTTAATTGAATACAATAGTTGGATTTCAAGCTTTAAATAATAAAATTCAAGTCCAGATAATTATTAGTCACCAGATAACTCAAATTATAAACTCGAATCGTTGAAATGAATATGACTTAAATATCATATTTCAACTTGAATTAAAAATTCGAATCCACCAAACGAACGAGGCCTGCGTCACGTAGACATGCTGAATTCTGCAAGTTTTTGAAGTTCCGCACTCTTTATCCATGTTTGGGTTTCTCCTTTTATGTTTTGTCGAACCGGGTTTTAACGAGGCATCGTCTAATGAAAAGTAGATCCATAAGACTTTTATTTTAGTTTAGTTGTTGTTTGTCAGGTTTTTCTTTTCTTTTTTTTTTTTTTTTCAAATGCTCGTATTTTTTCAATTCATTTAATGAATTGATTGGCGTGTTATTAACGTTAGATTGCATCTTCAGAAGATGCAAACTTAATTGGGATGAGTACTAAAAAGTCTCGGATTAGTCGTGCCCTCTCTCCATTGAAAAAAGAAAAGGAAAAAACAAAAAAAAAAAGAAACTCAAATGCTTTCCAAGTTGATTGGTGCGGACGAAGTGCCAAAGTTTAGCTAGTGGGGGCTTCTCCCCCACTCAAAATTTTTTTCCATTTAGATTTCATATATATGTATTTATTATCTTATATTAGTATTAATAAGCCCACACACTGAAATTAATGTTAGGAGACGTTTGGTAGGGATTCATACCATGATTTGAATCATGGTTCATAGTTCACTATAGTATTTTCTCTCACAAAAAAGTACACGTAAATCGAAAATAATTCTAATTTATGAACCAAACGTCTCCTTAATATCTCATTTGTAGTGCATTAATACATATTCAATTTATTTATAAAAATCAACTTTTTATTTAGTTAGTATGTTATAATATTGCAATGCAGATGATCAAGAACCAATGCTACCTAAAGATGAAAGTTCAAATTTCAAGCTCAAGCACTGGAAATGGTTGGTTTTGGTGGCACTACAAGTGATATTGCTTCTAGTGGGTCAGGCTTCTGGTATTATACTCGCGAGATTTTACTATGCGCAGGGTGGTAAGAGCAAATGGTTGATTGCTCTTTCCCAAACTGCAGGCTTCCCACTTCTCTTTATTCCCCTCTTTCTTCTCCCTTCTTCCAAAAATCCTTCATCCTCACCGTCTGCGAAAGTTCTCGCGCCGGTTTACTTCGTTCTCGGAATGCTCTTAGCTGGTGACACTATTTTCTTTTCTTTTGGACTCTCATATCTCTCCGCTTCCACTTACTCCTTACTCTGTGCAACCCAACTAGTTTTCGTTGCCGTTTTCTCATATTTCATAAACTCTCAGAAGATCACTATATTGATTCTTAACTCCGTGGTTGTCCTGTCACTATCTGCAGCCCTTATTGCAGTCAATGATGACTCGAAAGGACCAACCGGAGTCTCAAATTCGAAGTACATCATCGGCTTCATTTGCACACTCATAGGCTCTTCAATAGCCTCTCTTTTATTTTCTGTTACGCAGCTCTCTTTCCAGAAGATTCTACCTAGGGAAACATTCTCTGTGGTACTGGAACTGCAAATCTATATACAACTCGTCGCCGTTTGTGCTCCGCTAACGGGTCTTTTTGTGAGTGGGGAATGGAGAGTTTTGTATGAAGACATGGAGGGCTTTGGCAAAGGAAGATTTGGTTATGTTATGACTTTGTTCTGGGGAGCTCTGGCATGGCAGGTTTGGTCTTTTTGTTCTTCAGGATTGATATTTTTGGTCTCTTCTCTCTTCGCATGTGCAATTGGTAACCTCGCTTTGGCTGTAGCTCCAATTGCTTGTGTCATAGTATTTCATGACAACATGAATGGAGTGAAGATAATATCTATGCTTATGGCAATTTGGGGACTTAGCACTTACACTTACCAAAACTATCTTGATGATTCCGAGGCAAGAAGAACAGATACTTGTATTACTGAATCACAAAATGATTCGTTCATTTGATGAACGTGGGCAGAAGCACAGAAATTCATTGCCTTGTATAATTAATTACCAGGTTCCTCTTGTTTTGGAATTCAAGCATCTTATCAATTTATTCATGGTTGCAGTAGTACTTTTGTTGTAACTTCAAGTTTCATTGATTTAAGTATCATCAAGTTTCTTTTCTTTGACAAAATCGTCTAAATCTCGCATTGATTCATGGTTGCAGTAGTACCAAGTTTGTATTAGTAAAAAAACCAAAAGTGAAAAAACTAATGTTAAATCTCAGCATACACATGGTAAATCCAAGAGTTACGAAGAAGATATTTTTAAAATTTCAACTCGTTATAAATGCAGATTTACGTCACATTAACTAATTTATTAACTTTTTTAAACATTGACTTATTAATTTTAATTTCTCTCGAATGTTGCCATGTTGGCATATTTCGCTCAATCTCTTATATATATATATATATATATGGAAATAGTATAAAATATGTCAATATAAAAAGCTTAAGGAAGTATATAGGTCAACTTTTAGTTATAGAAATTAATAGGCCATAACTTGTCAAGTTATGGTTCATAACCAGATAAGTTATAAACAGACTTGTCAAGTTATGGGTCATAGCCAAACAAGTTATGAATAAAAATCGTGATTTATAGACAATAACTTGTTAAGTTATGGACAAAAACAGTAATTTGACCTATTTATTAACTTATGTAAACTATTGACCTATTAATTTTAATTCATCTCAAGTCTCGGCCAATTTCTCTCTTTTTTCCATATATATATATATATATATATATTGTAGTGGATCTCAACCATGCGTTGGTAGAGGCCTATAAATCTAGGCCCAAGACATTTCGTTCTGTGTCGGGCCTGGTCCTGGATAACAATAGATCTTCATGTCATACTCAGCATGTCTTATTCTAGTGTTGCGTCGTGTTATGCCTTTGCAGTTTGTGCTTATATCTTGCCTAGCATTTCCATAAGGCCTTCGAGTCCTTTTTCATAGTTGATTTTGTTATGACTTGTTGCAAATTTTTAAAAGAAAAAATAATCCTTTAAAGCGAAAGGAAATGATAGTTGTATATGATATATGTATATTTATTTTATGCACGTTAAAATATCTAGCATGTGTTAACGTTGAGTAAATGATGACTATTTTCTTTATTTAAGAATATATATAAATATATATTTGTTGAGTTAGCCACCGTGTATAAAAAGTCATGGTGTGTTAGTCCGTGTTCAAAATATGAGCTCGGCACGGCCTACTATCTCATGTCATGCTCGGCCATATTTTTAATAGTTTTGTGTCTTATTGTGTCCTGTTAGAAAAATAATGTGTCGTGTGATCGTGTTAAATGAGCAATCCGTCCCAATTGATATATGTAAGAGACATATTTTCTACATCACTTTTGGGAGATAACTTGATATATATTTGACTTTAATCTATTCGGGACCGGAATTAATAAAATCGTTTTCAATACGTAAACCAGTCCAATAGAAAACCAAGATGATTAAATTATAACATTTTATAGATGTCTTTCTACCTGTTATTAATAGTAGTATATGGTTGTGAACCGCCTTAGTTTTTATAGGGAGATTTGATATTTTTCCTTTAAATTAATCTTCATTAAAATAAATAATTAGCTCCATCAATTCAACGGTCAACTCACTATCCTTAACGTGATTACGATGTAATTGCTTTTTAAGTTCAGGTCTTCTATGTTTCAACACAATGCTTAATTGAGATCTATACGGAATTAATTAACGACTGATTAAGCTTCAGCATCATGTTTAACATAATAACTCGCTCAGATAATTAAGAAAATAATGGGGTTCTCATGTGTATACCTTTAAAATAACTATTATTTGTTTTTAAATAAAAGTAGACCGAGCTGGGGTGATGAAATTTGAGCACTAATGCTGCGGTTGTGTGTTTGATATGTATAATTAAAATCTTGTTTGGCTTTCTTATTCCACTTTTGGCCCTTAATTTAATCTCTTAATGATGTAACAGTTTTTTTTTTTTTTTTTTTTTTTTAGAGGAATATTGATATTTGATATAGAAATCCACTTTTTGTTTGATATGGCTGGCTTTATAAAATAATATTGGTGCTCTTCACATCATATTTGCATATCCTGTGTGTTCAATTTGATGAAAAGTTTTTTTTTTTTTTTTTTTTTTTTTAGAGGAATATTGATATTTGATATAGAAATCCACTTTTTGTTTGATATGGCTGGCTTTATAAAATAATATTGGTGCTCTTCACATCATATTTGCATATCCTGTGTGTTCAATTTGATGAACAATTTTGTTTAGTCCACAATTGGATTCAAGTAAGCGTTATAATATTAACTTAAAAGGGAATCAAATTTTGATTAGTTCAAGATTGTTTTTTTTTTTTTTTTTCCTTCTTCTTGTCTTATAAGGCCGTTATCTGGTTGAATAGTTTTAAATCGTCCAATAGATTTTTTTTTTCTTTTTTAAAAGGTTTGATTATTCGTCTGTCAAAAACATCATACTATAGCAACAACATAAATTAATGGGGTGAGTGATAGACGCCGTAATCCTTGACAAAAAAGGGGAAATTCTATGTTAAAACATTTAAATTAGTTCCAATCCTTTAAGGAAGAAAAATATTAAACATAACCAAAAAAAAAAAAAAATCAAATAAATTTTCATGGAAGCAAAGCCTTATACTTGGTCTTTTTGCTATGTACATTATAGATTGCCCACATATGACCAATTACTATAGTGCAAAGGGCACTCACTGCAAAAGAATAAAATTCGGTTCGCGACACGATTTTTTTTATTTTTTATTTTTTTTTTTGTGTAATTTGTTCGAATAAATATATAAGATAGACATAAACAAAGCATTCAAATGCTACATTTATATTAAATATGTGTAACACACAAATAAAATGACGTAATACACTCTGTTTATTAAATAATTTGCTAACTAGACCTTAATATCCATTTACCACTTTATATTAATCGAGCACAGCATTCAGGTCACCAGAAATAACCTAAGATCTTTGACTCCGAACATGTTTTATGATAAAAAATACTTTCCATGAAATATCTTATTTAATCATAATAAAGATGGACATCCAATAAGAAATATCTTTCCAGAATATTTACACCGATTAACATTCTTCCATTGGACAATTTTTTTAGCTCTTTTCATCGAGTTGTTTAAATAATTTTGATACGCGATTATATGCAAATATCAAGTTAATTATACTTGGTGTGGGATGCCGATTCTAGATGTAACAATCTAGTTAGAATTTGTTTAGATCCGGTCATGCTAGTTAGTTGTCGTCTCTCCGTATTTATTTTGAAAATAATAATAATAATAATAATAATAATAATAAGAGGATTGTGGAGCAGTTTTTAGGCCAGTTTAGTTGCGCTGTAGATTTTAAAAAAATTATTATTAGCTATACTGAAAAAAAACAGTTGTTACAAAAAACATGTGAGTGTTTAGTAAACTATAATTATAATAATATTGATTCTAGGGGTATTATGAAAGTTTATTAACTGTACTTTAAGGTGATTGTCGCACAATCTAAAAATTAAAATTATTTTTTGACTGTTTCTAATTTTAAATGTAAATTCTTTAAAAAAATTTTAAGAATAACTTTTTATAATTTTTATCAAATATAAATTTTAACTGTGAATAGCTAGAGAATTAATTTTTGAGCTTTAAAAAATCACTACCAAACATATCATTTGTCTTATTGGAAATTTGGAACAAAATATGGATAGATCCGCAAATATTGCTTTAATAATCACTGCTCCATTATTTGGTTTGCCATTAGGGGGCAGATTGGTCATTCAAAAACAATACTGACAACTCACCTGCATAAACTCAAGTGAGCTATTTCTTTTCTTTTCTTTTTTTATAATTAAGGCTATTTCTTTTCTTTTACTTACATCATGCCATGTACTCTTTTTACTTTAGAACTCTAGAAACATCTTTAAAATATATGTTTTTTTTTTCTCATCGGCTTATCTCTTTTTAATAAGTAAAATAGTTAAGTGATTAGTAAATTATAATATAATTTTTAAAAACATAAAGTTTATAGCATAATTTCATATCTTAAGCTTCTAACAATATAAAAAAACCTCAAAAATACCCCTTTTATTCACATCTCTCTCATTCCTACCTCTCTCTCCTTTTCTCTCTAGCCAAGTCCACCATGGTCGGCACTAGCGACCATCATCGGCGACTATTTTCTGGCGGACGTCTTGGTGATCGTTTTCCGGTGCCCGTCTCCAGTGACCGTTTTTCGACAGTTGTCGTCGACGACTGATAAATACCGTATTTACCATATTTGTCTAAAAATCTGACGGCCGGCTCCAGCTACAGGTAAATACCATATATACCGGTAAATATTATATTTACTAGGAAATATGATATTTACCATATTAATCTGAAAAATCTGACGACCAGTTAAAATCCAGTCACCGACTTCGGCAACTTTTTAACACTGTATTTACTGATAAATACCGTATTTATCAGTAAATATCATATTTATCCTATAATTCAACTATAGACTATGACGACTGTTTAATATTGTATTTACCGATAAATACCGTATTTACCAGTAAATATTTAATTATTTTAAATTTTGTAAAAATCTAAAGAAATTCGTAGAATTACAAAAACTTCTACAAATTAACTAATATTACAAATTGATCCAAAAAATCTCTAAATATGTACCAAATCAAAGTCCCCAAATCAAAATCATGAACCCTAATCCCCAAATCAATTCCAAATTCATAGGCATTTACCTGTAAATATTTTAATTATCTAACAATGTTGTATTTTCTTAATAATCCGGCCACTAGAGCAGATGCCGGTAAATACCGTATATTTGTATATGGTATTTACTCAGAAATTCAAAACGCTCCCTACTAAAAATCATGAACAACACACACAAAAAATACCACCAAAATCTCATATCTCATATCAACAAAAATACACATATTTGCCTGCAAGGTTGCAATGGCCGCGGTTCTGGTGACCTTGGTTTTGCTTCTCATGCAGATCTCAGAGCGATTCGGTCATCTTCGTTGCAGTTCTTAGAGCCACTCCATCTCACCGTCCCGTCGTCGTCGCCAAAGATATAGTCATTATAAAATGAAAAACAAAATTGTATTTAAAGCAAAATATGACACGTAGAATTACATTTAACCATTTGGAAAAATGTCCATTCCATCCATCATGCATATGTATAGTTTCCACTTTCCATATAGGTGTAAAAGATTTAAATATAAAAAACGACATACACGACCTCTCTAGAATTTTTCTCTATTATGTCAAGAATCTATTATGATAAATAATGGAGAATGGAAATACTAAATTAACTTCACTTTTTGTTGGACTTATTTGAGAAAATAAAAATAAATAAATAATAATAAGGACAAGTCAAAAAGAAATGAAAAATGAAATTGAGCATTATTTTAAATTTTTCGTTTACTAAAATAAACCGATGGACTACTAATAAGAAAGGACAAATAACTAATCGAAAACATTTTTTATACAATCTAAACAAGCCATATGCATCTTGACATTATATGTACTTATTATATAAAACTCAAAAACATAAAATTGATGAGTTCTAATTCCTAAATCCAACATATAAGGAGGCCAAAGTTTCCCTTTCCAACTTCATGAAAGAGAAAAGAAAAATAAAATAAAATAAAATAAAATAAAATAAATGGGGAAAAGAACAAAGCTTAGTGGAGAAAACAAGGTGTAGAAGGAATAATCATCTCATCATGTTTTCTCTCTCTCTCTCTCTCTCTCTCTCTCTCAAACTTAAGGATGGTTTTTTTTTTTTTTTTTTTTTTTTTTGTTGGTAAATAAGCTTTCAAACCTTAAGGATGGTTGAACTAGTGGTCCATTCCAATAATAAATCATTTGCCATATATATTATTAGCATCATAATAACAACATAAACATTGATTTCCCGGAATGAGAAGATATATATTGTAGTACTATTCCATTACGCGGCGATTTTAGGAGATCAAAGTGCCCTACAGCAGTAAGACATACCTAACTACTAGCCCACAATATAAATAAAGAATCAAAGAAGAAAGAAAAGTACTTGCTCTATTGAATTATTTCTAGAAAGTTGGTTTTATTAACTTAGTTGGGTTGTTTCCCATAGATGTTCCTTCAAATTACTACAACTTTCTTTTCTTTGACAACAAGTTTTCCTACAAATGGTTGTGCTATTTTGCATAGTCGGTTACCAACCTTCATGATATCCTCTCATTCTAAACATAACGTAAGCCTTATGTAAGCATTCTTTTGTGCTTTGATTAATCGAACTATAAATGTCAATTTCTTCAACTTTTATTTGGACTCCTACGTCCTTGCAATTACTCTTTAAGCTTTCTTGTATGCGACATATACATAATAAAGTATCGTTATTTTAACCGTGAAATATTAATCCGATGGCTGTAATAAATTAGATAGTTAACTAAATAAATTATGAAAATTAACGAAATTGAATTTTTATAACGTCACATCATCAAATTTTTATATTTGATGGTAATTATGGAGAAAAATGTAACCATTAAAAATTTACTAGAATTCATCCAAAGAAGACTGAAAAATTAGTACATGCATCGTGCCCTTGATTTATCTATGATTTACTGATCTTAGCTAGTACTACATTATTGTATACTCAATGGTCATTGTTATTTCTCCTCAAATTTTGTGAGTTCAATGCATGGTGACTATAAACATATCGATCTAATATATTGTTGTACTCATTCCTAACCCCTATTGTTGTCAATTTCAATAACTCGTCTAATAACATTCTTTTGGAAAACTATAACTCATTGGTGACTACTTATGAGAAGAAGGGGAAGTATATATATATATATATATATACACTTTTTATTTTTCGGTTTCTATTTATTCTAATTTTCTTCATGTTGCATGCACCTAATGTAAAAAGTCTTAATCATTCTCATAATATCTGTTTCTTGACCCCAAGCCTCTCATAATAAGACCACAAACGATGTCCGATATTGCTTTTTGGTCAAGGCCTGCAACAATCCAAAACACATCTAGCTTGAAATCAGTTGGAACATAGGTCAAGGATAAGGTTTGAATGATGAGCCTAAACATGAATCTTTTTACCAGAATCCAGAATTTACTGCTTGGAAGCATCTGGAAAAGGCTAGTTTCTGTAATAACAAGTCGAAAGAAACATTTTTGAGCTCGAAATATGTATTATCACTTGTTTATATGACAATTTATTTCCCAATAATACATTTTTGGTTTTATGTTCTTTGTACTGTGTATCCACTGTGGAGTCTAATCATACGGGTCGTGGGAAAATATTAAAAAAAAAAAAAAAAAAAAGAGAGAATCTTATGAGAGAATAAGAATGTATCATCAATAAATATCCAACAACTGCTCCATTGGGTGGGACATTAATAGAATAAAAGGAGATTCAAATCTCTTCATTCCTTTACACACAACCCCCAAGTTGAAAGGTTGTAAGTTTACGAGTTCAAATCTATTATCCTCATTTACATATATCGGTGGTTGTCTATCCACTATTTATTTATTATGTTATTTAAATTTAAGAATTTAACCACACGAATAAGAACAGAATACTGAAAATACTTAAACAATTCACAATGTGTTAAAATTTAATTGGAAAGACAGTTACTAAAAGTGTCAAAATTTAATTAAAAAGACAGTCACCAACACAAAAAATAGGATATCATATCTTTATTAGCACAACACGTAGGTAGAATACGCCCCAAAAAAGACGCACTTGTAAATCTAACAAGAATCCACCCTCAGAAAAAGAAAATTAAGGAAAAAAAAAAAAACTTTTTGTGAAAAAATTTCGTTTGGGCAGTAAGAATTTCATTTCCTGTCATTCTTTTAATTTCAAGATCAAACCCATTTTTCACTAATCCTAACATTTGTAGTACTAATGAATGATGTACATGCACCAACAAATTTTTTTTTTTTTCATAAATAAAAAATAGAAAGAAATCTGACCACAAGACGCTTTAGAAAGCCAACTTAGTATCTCCTTATAATTGAGCAATCCCGTCACAGCTACTAGCTAGCTTTTACGTGCCTTTTTCTAGTGGCTTTCTAACGATACAAGTAAAACAAATGGAAAGAAACAAAAAGAAAGAAAGAAAGAAAGACAAAGACCTAATTGGAATGTTACGAATAATGACTCTTTAATATACTATACTGTAGTACCAAAATTATGGTTGATACGGTAATAATTAATTAATATTTGCCAAGTGATGTGGACATTAATATTGCATAATATCAATTAAAGAAGAGAGAAAGAAAAAAAATAGACCAATGATATATGAAATAAACAGAAGTACTAGCCTAGATTTGAGAACATGCGCGTTTGATTATGCATTGTATATTAAAAAATATATATATCTGAAAATCTTTCAAGATCTACAGTTGTAAAGACATAAAATGGTGACTAATTAAGCCCAATTTGGTTAGTATAGTACAAACATATATACTAATGTCAAAGTCTTTTAATCATATCCATATTTTGAAGAAAATGGCATGTGTGTAGAAGAAATCATTGGCTTAATTCTAAGAATAAAAGAAGCTTTTGAGTTAAAAGTTCATGTAATGGAGGAGCAAGGATTACAAATTGCTTTAAGATTTTTGTTCTTTCTTTTGCTTTGTTCCTGTGGAATCATGACCAAGTGAAAAGTGTTCATATCTTGAACTAACTCGTAAAGCGTTCATTTTTGACAATAGCAACTTTGAAATAAATGCCTATCTTTCTTTTCAACTGGGTAGTAAATAGACCAAAAGCTTACCTTTTGGGGGGGGTCCTTTTTTTTTTTTTTTTTTTTTTTTTTTTTTTGGGTATGAAAAATGAGGGAGGTACTAGAGGGGGCAAGTCAAGCTCTAGTTCCACTTAGACAAACTCTTGAGAAACTAGCTAGTTGATGAGTTGGGACTTGACTCTAAGCAAATAATTATATAGACTGGCCCACACCCACTTTGGCTAAATCGAAATTTACCAAATAACTTGCTTGCCAAAACTAGAAAAAAAACAAGCAATATAGAGCAAATTACTTGCGAAAACAAAACAAATAACAAAAATACAAACGATAAAAGAGCAAAAACCCCACAAGAAACCCAATGTTCCCAACCTCCAACATGCCATACCTTTATGCAAATTAACTCCATCCTCTCACTTTGTCTGCGCAAATCTAGTCCAACATTGCATTAGCTGGTCTTGAATAATTAATTTTATTATATTTGTATAATTATTTATTTCTTTTGTATTGTAATTAAGTATTAGAATCCCACATTGGCTGGAGATATTAGTATGATCCACTTAATAAGGTGAGGGCAATCATCCCCTAATAAGCCGGTTTTGTTAGGTTGAGTTAGGCCCAATATCTTTTAATTTCTGTAAAATGGTATCAGAGCAGACCCAGTTTTGCAATGTTGGGTCCCCCAATATCGACATATTCGCAGCGGTTTGGCATGGTCCACGCTGTGCGTGAGGGGGCGTATTAGAATCCCACATTGGCTGGAGATATTGGTATGATCCACTTAATAAGGTGAGGGCAATCCTCCCCTAACAAGCCGATTTTGTTAGGTTGAGTTAGGCCTAATATCTTTTAATTTCTGTAAAATTAAGCTCATTATTATTATTATTATTTTAGGGAGTGAGCCCAAAAATTATAACTCACTAAATATCAAACAAAAGCAATTGTCTCACTCAATTAGACGACAATGTAATATGAATGGTGGGTGTAGTGTCAATAGTGATGGGTATGATTAATTACTTGCAAAATCATCTCTTATTAAGACCTTCCTGTACCGCTACCTTTTAATGCTTTGATATCAAGAATTGAAATTGTGATTTAATTTGTAACTGACTTAATTATGAGGAAGACTTATGGATAATACTTTTAAATAACATAATCTTAATTATAAAAATTTAAGAAAATAACAATCATATGTTAGAGTTTTTTTTTTTTTTTGTACTTGACTATTTACTCATGTAATTTTTTTTTTTAACTGTAAATAGTTCGAGAGAAGAGATCACAAGAAAAGGATGGGTATGCTTGGTTTGAATAAATTGTGAATAAATTCTAGAAATTTATATTCTAAGGCAGTATACAACAGGATTTTTTTTTATTTTTCTCAAAAGAAATTGATGGTGCATTTTTATTAATATATGATGATCGACATATATAAAAACGTTGTATTCTGCATTCTCCAAAAATTTACTGAAGTTTTAGCAAAAATTTCAAGTGTAGTAACACCAGCGAACAACATGACTACAAGATCTTTTATAAAAAGAGAGGTTGTTTCTTATATATCACAAAAAATAAAGTTAAATAAATAATAAAAAAATAAAAAGAAAGAAAAGGGGACAGTTTACCCGTTGTCACATAAAGTGCCTCATTCGATACTTTATATATGGTTACTTCAAAGACCAATTATTAGTTAACCAAAAAAAGATATAGTTTTACCGAATAAAATTTTTCAAATATTCATAATTTTTTATTGTCATGAACTTAGGTTAAAAGTCGAATCAGGTAACTATTTTGATGTGTATGTCTTTCTTTTCTCTTAGTGAACTTCTCTGGTAGCTAGGACCAAAAAAAAAAAAAATACTATTAATTTTTTATTTTTAACCTTAGATTTGTATTAAAAATTATATGTTTTACATACTTTTTTATCTTATTTGATTGTAACATGATCCGACATTACCGATAGGACTGATTTACCAAATAAATTCCTCTTTTTTTTTCCTTATTCTATCTTATATTTAGTTCTAAAATCCACTGTATTTTACCGTAATGTCTAACACAAAAACCCTTCACAGCTCAAGCACTAGAACAATCCGAAGATTTGGCTATATAAAAGTTTTCCCAATATTAATGAGGTTTGGTTATGGGGCTTGACAGAATCTGGACTTTTTATAGCCTTGCCAGATCGATATGGCCCTTATAAAAGTCGATTATTCAATAACGGTATTTAAATGCAATAAAATCAAATTCAAACGTGTGCTCATCTTAGTGGTAGCTAGCCGTTGATTGCTTTTTAATCTGCCCAAATTTAAATGTTCGGCAAAGAAAAGTACAAATGTGTCCCCAAGTTTTGGATTGGATTATAGAGCTCTCCAAATTCAAATGGAGATTTAAGAGTCAAATTGAACAAAATTTGGAGACAGAGATATAAAAGAAGATTCTAAATAGAAAGGAAAAGTCAGATGTCTTAATGATTTGCTATTAATTTCGGTGATGGAAAATTTCCTGTTCACACGATTCAATGTCACATGGAAAGCGTCAGAACTACATCACGGATTTAAATATACGAATAGTAAATGCCATTTACATCATTACCTCATTTATTTTATCGATTCAAGTTTTTAATTTTAAATTTTTAAGTAAAAAATTCTCAAAAAATATTACATTTAACTTTTTTTGTTACAGTAAAAATTTTTAAAAAATATCACATCTCAACTCGAATTGAAAATTTAAATCCGTGAAGTGAACGAGGTAATAAACAACATTTCATTTCTTTTTCTTTACGTGTATGTGAGTATTTGGGAGAATCCAAGGACTATTAAAGATAGATAAAGAAGGACCATTCTTTGAGTTTAATTTATGGATCTAAATCCAACATGTCTTGTCAAAAAATATTTTATCTTAAATATTTGGGCTAAATTCATAAAAAAGTCTTTGATTTTTTTTCTTTCTTTCTTTCAAATAGTTTTTTCATTTTTTTTTTAAATAAAAAACAATGGAAATGTTTTTTCTAAAAAAAAAGTTCGATTTTTTTTTATTTTTGTTTCTATATTTTTAAAATTATTTTAATCTTAATTTCGACAAAGGTCGACCACGACCATATCGCAACCTTAATCTTAATTTCGAATTTAGAAACAATAAATTTTAGTTTTGAGAGAAAAAAAAAATCCTGAGAAACAAGAAAATTTTCTTAGTTTTAAATCAAATAAGATGAGGATGATTTTAAAAATAGAAGCAAATGACAATTTATTTCTTTAAATAAAGGGAGGAGATGACTAGATCGAAGAAAGGACGAACATCATAGAACATAAGATTAGCAAATATGTTTTCTAGAAGAAAATTACTTTTTTTTTGTTTAAAAAAGAAACAAAAATTCTTAAATAGAATGGGGCCTGAACTACCAACATTTATGTTTGGTAGGAAAGAAAAGTAGAAGGAAAGAAGAAGGTGGAGGGATTTTGGGAGGGAAAATGAAAATATAAGTTGTTTGATAGGAGAGAAAAGAGAAAGGAAGAGAAAATAGAGTGGAAACCACTATTTTTTCCTTCCATAAGTGGGCAGAAAATAGGATGAAAAATGGATACAACTCATTAAAGTGAGCAAAGTTACTAAACTACTCTTTTCTCCATCAACATCCAAACAAAAAATTTAAGGGTATAAAAGTAATTTACGAGTAAGATTTTTTTTTTCCTCCCAATTTAACTTCCAATACCAAACAAGTGAAGGTAAACTCATTTTCTTTCCATCTTCTCATACCAAACAACATAAAAGAAAATCAATTTCCTTTCCATCATTGTTATTTTCCATCACTTCCATATTTCATTTCTATCATATTTTCTTTCCTTCCTACCAAACATAGCATAATAAGTTTTCTTATCAATTTATTCAAATTAACTTTGGCACGTGATTTTAGTTTAATAATCAAGAAAATAACTTTGCATATTTCACTTTTTCCATCCATTTATTTAACAAGAGGACTAAATTTATCACGTTTAATTTTTAGAGACTAAATTTGGTACTAGTTCTAAAGAGAGAATAAAGTTAAAAGAAATTTTGATGAATTTAACTCTAAATATTTTGACAGCCTAAGTGTTAAAATTATGTGGATAATCTCGACTGAAATCATAGTATTGTCCCGGCAATTTTACCCTTCATATGTTTTAGTTTCATGAAAATATGTTTTATATATATATATATATATGTAATTTGCATCATTTTCGCTGATAAAAGGATTTAGATCCAAACAAGTTTGGTTTCGTATATTTGCCTAGTAATTCAAATATTAAAGAACATTCCTTTGTCTTGCTCTTTTCTCACAGTGCCTTTTTTTTTTTTTTTTTCTTTTCGGAACTTAGAAACTCCAGGCTTTAACTTTATTTTATTCCGTTTGGAAAAACTTTTAATTTCCTTCCAAAGAAGATGATAATTTTTTTCCCGTTACAACTACTTTTTCTATTTATCATTTGAAAATTCCAGTGTCAATTACAGGACAAATATTTTCACTACTCCTAATGTGGCTCTTAGTTTTATATTTCAATTTGTTATTTATATTTCAATTTATTAAACATGTAACCTCAAAAGTCCAAATAAATAAGATCAAAGTACTAATATTAGAAAAACATATTGTAATATATTATTTTAATAAATAAGAAGAATATGACGTACCCCTAAAAGCAATAGATGTTTCACCATTTGAATCCAAAAAGAAGAACATTGTATTACTATTAACAATGTTTCTTATTATTACTGTTAAAAAAATAAACTTATTACTATAATTCTTATGCATAGTTTCAACCACGTGCTAATATTGACATGTTTTCTTTTTTCTAATGGCATAGACACTGTTTTCACTTAGAGCCCGTTTGGTTGGATGATTCGTTCTCTGATTTGAATCATGATTAATAGTTCGTTACAGTATTTTCTCTCATAAAAAATACACATAAATAAAAAATAATTTTAATTTATGAACCAAACAGACTCTTATTCAATACCTAAAAAATGAAAAATAACAAACAAATAAGTGGACGCCATTATATTAAGAAAAAAAAAATATTAACTGTCATTGTTGTAAGTCTATGTGATTAGACACAACTTATATCTCAACCAATCGCAAACTATCGGGCAACAATACACAAGGTGCATGTAATGATGAGTAGCTCCGACAATAAACGTACAAGAGAATACAACTAGTGGAATATCATTATCATTCAATAATTGTAATGATCTTTACTGTATGTACTTGATAAATTATAAACCGTTAATTATGTAAAACAAATATTAGTTTCTCTGAATTTTATGTCGTGTTTGGAATTATTATTGTTTTTGTTTTTCACGTTTTCTAAAAAAGAAAAAATGAAAATGATTTTAAAACAGTGTTTAGTACAATTAAAGATAAAAAACATAAATGAAAACGATTTTTTAATTTAATGTAAAATGAAAGAGAAATAAAAAACGACTTTTAGTTATTTTTCATTTTTTATTTTCGTTTTATCCTCTCTCGAGCAGAGAGAGCGAGAGAGAGACATTAATGAGTTTTTTATACTGAAAGTAATCTCTTAATAAAACTATCAAACACATTTTTAAAAATGATTTCTGTGTGAGATTGAAAACGTTTTCATTTCTATTTTCATATAAAAAATAAAATCATTTTGGAACGAGTTCCAAACGCACCCTTAGAGTCACCCTCAATTACTTCTTAAATTTTAAAATTTTTTAATTTGCCTCATAAATTTTAAATTGATTCTACTTAATCTCTTATGTTATAGTTTTTGTTAAAAATAGATTAAAAAAAGAGTAATACATACACAGTCTTTTTATTATAAATTTTGTTAAAAATAAACATATAAAAACCATATGGTCACACTTACCTCCTTTTTTTCCATTTGATTTAACAAAGTTTTTTATAAAATAACTTAAACGAGACAAATTCAAAATTCAAGGGACAAAATAAGAGTTTTTAAAGTTTAAAGAGTAAAATGAGAATGACCTCAAAATTTAAGGGGCACAAATGAGATTAATCTAAAAAAATACAAACTGTATGTAATAGTCCTATGTCTCTTCGTTAAAAATATATATATGTATAGTCATATGTCTCACATTTAGGAGTATCTCCGATACACTTCTAATATTGATGTGCTAATGTACAATTCCACATTTGAATGTAAAAGCACATTTCTAATGTGTGCCATTTGTCATACCAAATTTGCTACAAAGAATAACATACAATAAATTTAACATTTGATTGTTATTGGTTGATACATTTATTTTTTTCATTTATGCGTCGTTTATTTCACAAATTCGAGTTTTCAATTTTAATTTTGTTACAATTAAAAATTTTCACAAAAAGCCACATCTAATTTTTTCTACTATAGTGAAAAGTTATCACATAAAATCACATGTCAACTAGAATTGAAAACTCGAATTTGCGAACTGAACGAGACCTTAATCATCACAACTTTGTATTTTCAAATTCTTTTAAAATTAAATTTTTTTTTACAACTTTCAAAGTTTAACAATTATGATAAAAAAAATAAATTTAGCATTTGATGTGACATTAGTATAGAGGTACAAATGAAAATAACATATTCTAACATATTTTTAATACTAAATATATAATTAGCATTAATATTTACATTAGAGATGGTTTAACATACATAAATGGGTCACAATGTGTGATTAGTTGAACTTAAGTATTAACCTATTTTAATTTCGTTCACCGTTAAATATTTCAATATTTTTTTCTTTTTTTTGTTTTTCATAAATATATCTTTCATATATGTTACCACATAAGTAATTTTTTTTTCTTGTAATCCTTTAAAATTTTATTGTATGCACGTATCCAAAAAGGACAAAAAATTAAACAAACAATGCAATTCCTTTCTAGCGTGTTTAATTAGTTAGCAATAAAATCTTATGGGCATAGACTATATACGTGTGAAATTAATCAAAACCTCAAATAAAAAGTAATATCACAAGACACCGGTGTTTTAACACTACGGACTAATATAATGTGAGTTTTGCGTGTAGAACTCAGAGGTAAAACTTATTTTCTATTTGTGATAGTGGTTAAATTGTCGGTGTCCTTAAACATTTTTCTCAAAAACAAAAGATTAGCAAATGAAGGTTGTGTTTGGAATTGATCCCGTTTTATTTTTTACGTTTTTTGAGGGAAAAAAATGAAAACGTTTCTAATGATGTTTGGCATAATAAAGACAAAAAACAGAAATGAAAATGATTTTATAATTTAGTGTAAAATGATAGAAAAATAAAAAATAATTTTTAATCATTTTTTATTTTTTATTTTCGTTTTCTCCTCTCTCAAACTGAAAGAAAAAAAAAGAAATATTAATGAGTTTTTTATATTAAAATAATTTATTAATTAAACTACTAAACATATTTTTTAAAATTATTTCAGTCTAAAATTAAAAATATTTTTATTTTTATTTTTATATAAAAAATAAAATTATTTTAAAACAAATTTTAAACGTATAGAAAAAGAACAGCGGTAGTGAACAGAAGGGTAAAATCCAAAAAGGAGTAAAGGACATTTGACCGTACTAAAACCTGAATCCAATTCTCTAGGAAAGATCGCCAAAGTCCCTCAAATTGCAGGGTACCCCTTTTCCCAGGCCACGCATAAATATATGATGACATGACCAATTCTCTCATGGCCGTTACTAAACAATTCAGAAAACAAGATCCGCACGTCAGAATTGGGTCCCACACCATTTACGCCCCCAACTGGGCCCTACCCCAAGCTTGGACTGTCCCTTTTCTCTGCCTCTAGCCACAGAGCCACTCCCCCATCTTTAATTGCCCTTCCTACTTTCTAAGGGCCTTCCCTCCCACAATTAATACACACATAAGCATTTTTATTCTTTATTTCACTAATTTAATTTAAAACTCGTTTAGTTGAAAAATTTATTCTCTAATTTGAATTATAATTTATTATTTATTATAGTATTTTTTTTCATAAAAAATACACATAAATTAAAAATAATTCTAATCTCATAATTCTAATCCATAAATCAAACGGGAGTTAATTTAATTTAATGTAAACAGTGAGTACCGTTTAATAAGTATATAATTAAAATTATATTCTCCGTTTTAATTGAGTTAAACGACTCAATTTAATGTTTAATTTTCCCTTCAAGTTCAATCGTTCAGATCATTTTTGAACAGTAAAAAGTGTTTACTCTTTTTACTTTTCACGCTTACCAAACACAAATTTAAATTTTCTTCTATGTTCAAATTAAAACTTTAACTACACATTCAAACGTCAATTCAAACTACAATTTAAACCACACAGTTTGATTTTTTTTGTTCAAATCAAAAAGTTCAAACTAACGAACCAAACGAGAGCTTTAATTACTTTTTAGGACTAGCTCCCTTAGACTTTCTTACATGTAGTAGAGTCTCTCGCTATTAGATCTGATCAAAATCACATTAAATTAAAAAAATATACATAATAAACAGTTTTTGATACATATTTAATGACTGAAAAGTAAAAAACTATCATCTGTTTATTTATTTGATCCTATCGAAAAAACTCACTTACTTTTTTTTTTATTTTGACAAAAGAGAAATGAATTATTATTAAAATAGAAAGGAAAAAAGAAAAAAAACACTTGCTCATGGAGTACGTTGTACAAATTAAAACACAACACAAATTTTGATAAACAATATATAATTCCATAAAATTGGTATAAAAAAAAACTTGTGTGCAATATGAATGGACCATTATAAGTTTTAAGAATTCTAAAGAGGGGTATAAAAAATACCCAACAAATAAAAATTCTATCTTGAAACATTTCATTTACATTTTTTGAGTTACGGTGACTTAAGTTCAGATCTTAATTTGAATTAAGGTGTATTTAATTATGGTTTGAGTTGAGACTCTAATATGAGTTTGTGTTTGAATGTGCACATTTTGAGTTATGATTTGAATCGTGAATCTATTTGAGTTTGTGTTTGGGTGGGTCAAAATGGACCTTGAACTCAGGGCTTGTTCTTTTGAAGTAAAACTCAAAAAAAGTTTGAATTCAAATTACAATTTTATTCAAGTTCATGTTCATTTGTAAAATTTGAGTTTGAACTTGAGTTTGGGGTTAAAATATGAGTTCAAGTTTTCCCTTTAACTAAAGTTCTTAAACTCAAACTCAAGTTAATGAATGTTATTTTTTCTATTCTTAAAAACGTCATAACTTTTTCGTTTTAATTCTGATTGAGATGATTTTTTTTCTATGCGTTCACAACAAAGATACAAATAAAATATCACCCATAGACCCTATTAAAATTTTTCATCACCATTGAGTTTTTATTAAAATAATATATAAATACAAATTCAAGTTTTGACCCAGTCAAACACAAATTCAAATAGATTCTCAATTCAAATCATAACTCAAATGTGTACATCCAAACACAAACTCAAGTTACAACTTCAACTCAAATTATAACTCAAATTCAACTCAAGCAACCGAACTTGCCCTCATATTTTAACCCTAAACTCAAGTTAAAACTCAAATTTTACAAAAGAGCATGAACTTGGTAACTTGAGTTCAAATTTTTGTTGAGTTTGGGTGCAAATGAACAAGCCCAAGCTTATAGGAGACTTATGCACAAATTGTTTTACAATTCGAATCATAACTCAAATTATCAGAGTTTTTTATAAAAATTCAAATTTAACTTTTTGTACTATAGTAATTTCTCTCATATAAATTCACTTTTTAACTTAAATTTTCCAACTCGATACGTAAAAAGAACGATCCTTTAGTTTTACACGCGTATATGTGATGTAGATGAAATTTAATGTTAAAAAACATACAGTAACAATAAGGAATTCCTACAATTCTATATCAAGTCATTTTGATTTGATGTTTAATTAATCTTTTACTACTTTAAAAATGTGTGGCTTTCTACAGTAGGATACGTTATCTTTTCCTGCCAATGGAGTAAGTTTTTCTAAGCATTTAATTAAATTTGAATGATCTAATTAATTAATGTTCAAATTAAAAATAATACACTCTACGATATAAGAGTACTGTACTCATACATGAGGTAGTGCACTGTAAAATTTTTCTTTTTAAAAGGAATAATATAAACACCCTATGCATCATGATACATCTACTTTATAAGGACATCTGCAATTTTGAGGCTATAAAATGGGAATTTCTCTGGAATGATCAGAAAGAATGAATTACTAATAATTTTTATTTTTAGTCCTCAAGTCTATAACAAAAATTATTTATTTTACATAAAATTTTAATTAAATATAATTTTAATCAGATTTAATGATTATAAGGACCTACCAAATAAAGTTTCCTGTAAAATTTAATTATTTTACAACAATAAATCCAATGGTTCGCTATCTTTTTTCTATTACAGTTAACTGAATTTAGATTGAGGATGCTGCCTTCAATTACCAAATGCTGCAATTACCCCCACTAACTCACTCTTGTGTGTGTGTGTGTGTGTGTGTATATATATATATATATATATCTTTTAAAAAAAAAAAAAAAACTAACTATTTTGTATGACCATTGACCCACCATCCCTTACCAAATTAATTTGTCAACAGAAGGAAGGGCAATGGTGCCACCTACTTCTGATTGTACACGTGGATCCATCTCCTCCGCTGATGAAAGTCTTAAACTTTTATTTTTCCAACTTTATTTTTAAAAAATTTTGGAGCTGAAAGTCTTTTATGGAGTTTTTTTTCCTTTTTAAATATTTATTTTGGAACTGCAAAAGTCCCACAATGCGCTGTCCCAGACGCTCAGTCCCTCTAGCCCCAAAACCGGTCGGACCGTCACACAGCAGTGAACCGGCTCAAAAATTAAAATTTCGAGTCAAAGATCTAAACTGTTATATTTAAGGTGTGATTATTTATACAACTTAAATTATACGTAAGAAAAAATACTCTAATAAAAAAATTAAATTTAAATTTATGTAAAAAAAATATTGTAATAATATGAGTTATGACTTGAATTATATAAATGAATAAACGCTTAATGATCAATAAATAAATAACCAATAAAAAAATGGAAAACAATTAAGGAAAAATAAGCATAAAATAGTTATCCCAGAGCCAAAAAAACGAGGACAGAAAGGAAAATCTTGTAATTCCAAAAATACTCGCTGTATTAAATTATCGGATTCGAAATCTTTACAATAAAAAAAAAAAAATCTGTTCTTTTGCTGTAATGAACATTAGTTTACAGAGACAACAAGGTGTTTCCATCTTCTTCTTCTTCTTCTTCTTCTTTTCTTTTCTTTTCCTTTTTTTTTTTTTTTTTTCCCTTCCCTTGAAATAAATAATAGAATGGACCATGTAATGTGAAAAGGTAAATACGAGCAAAAGAAAGGGGCAAAACCGTACTTATGCAAACAAACGGGGTCATCTCCACGGTCGCGGTGGGTCACTGTCAAGGGTGTCAACGGTCGACGAAATCACCGGTTGTGATTTGCTCGTCCAAAATCCGCGAGCTTTCTCGACCGGTTCTTGCAAAAAGATGCCGCATTTTTCAGATGTGGCTTGCCTGAAACTCTAGCCTCGCCGGACTTCCCAATCTCCGGTGGTACTCCCTTCTGATTCCAGTGCCGGTGAGGGCTGGCTCTCACCAACGGACTCAGACAGAAAGCCAATCCCGAGACGTTCCTGCTCTGTCCCCGCTTCGACCTCCTCGCCGACGGCGGCGCCACCGTCGGAGTATTCTTCCACCCAGGCGAGGATTCCGACGAGTGTCCGCTTCCCGACGGAGACCGATCGCCGGCGTCTTCGTCGTAGTCGTAGTCGAAATCCGTACCCCTCGCAGGCGACATTCCCCGATCCGTCGTTCTCGTCCGATGTCTGCCTCCGACGGCGGAAGCTTCGACGTAGAACTGAGATTGCATGGACGACGACGACGACCTGTCTCTCCGGCTGGCGAAGATCGCGGAGAACCAAGACGGAGACGGCGAAGAAGTCGTGGCGTACGAATCTCGATACGAAACCCTAGGATCGGACTCGAACTTCTCGGATCTGGAACGGAAAAGGTTGGATAACAGAGAGAACTTGCTTTTCTTCTTCTTGTTGAACGATCCAGAATCAATCGAATGGCCGAAGGTTGGTCCGACCTGAGGAGTGCTATAGAATCGGAGGTGGTGAGGATTCCCGCGGAGGTGATCGTCCGGCTGGTTATGGCTCCACGTGGCAGCGGCGAAACCGTCGGATTTCCTGCGAGAGACGTAGGGAGAGACTGAGCGAGGGAAGGCGAGCGGCGGCGGCGGAGGAGGAGGATTGGGGTCGGACTTGCGAGGATCTTGATCGGCGATGGCGGCGGAGCGTGAGAGAGCTCGAGAAAGCTGGGCCTGTTGATGGGTCTGCTGGGCCTGGGCCTGGGCAGCGATGAGGACGACGAGGCGTTCACGGAGACAGGAGGCGCAGACGCCGACGCGGCTGCTCAGGTCGGAGAGATGCTTTTTGCACCTCATTTACTCGTAACAAGACTCGAATTGTTCAAACTTACCCAAACAGAAAAAAAACAAAAACAACAAAAGAAATTTGAAGGTTTTTTTTTTTTCGCTGTTGTGATGTGGCTAGTAATCGTAGTTCGTGGGCCGTGCCGGCATTTTCTGGGCCTGGTCCCCGCCGCCGCTACCCTTTTTTGCAGAAAACAAAGAGATCTAATAAAATCCTTCCGATGAGAGAAACCCAAAGAGATAGCTTTGTCTTGTTACGAGCTCTTTTAGAGAGAGAGAGAGAGAGAGAGAGAGAGAGAGGGGAGGAGAGTGGGTGGGAGTTTTTATGTGGGAGTGTGAGTTTGTTTGAGCATGCGTGAGTTGGTCTAAATGCCTAATGGCAGGCATTTTATATCTTTTCTTATTAAATTTAGAGAGAGAGAGAGAGGAGAGAAGAGGCAGAGAGAGAGAGAGGAGAGAAGAGACCTCATTTATTTTGTAGATTCGAGTTTTCAATTCGAGTTGAGATGTGATATTTTCAGAGAGTTTTTCACTGTAGCAGAAAAAATTAAATGTGACATTTTTTGAGAATTTTTTACTGTATAAACTTAAAATTGAAAACTCGAATAGGTGAAATGAACGAGGCTTAAGAAGTGAGTCTTTTTTTTTTTTAATTAAGAAGTGGGTCTAGCATTACTTGTTTGGGTTCAGCCTTCAGGAAGATGATTTGTGACAATTTATGGTTTAGCAAATATGATTTTGGAAGCAATTAGCTGTAAAAGTAAAAGCAAAATTATTTTTTTGGGTTTTTGTTTTTGTTTCTCCGGTGGGTGCTATTGTTACATGAGTTGAGATTTTTGGTTAGAGGTTAGAATAAGTTTAGGAGGAAAAGAAATATGTTGATTTTGAGTGTCGACTTTGGAAAGGATGACTTGGGTTTTAATCATTAGGTTGACACAAGTTTTGTTACAAGATAGAATCTTATCTCAGCGCAAGAGTTGCAATTATCTTTGGAACTTAATTCATTTTTTTCCTCTTAAATTGATATTTCTTTTATTGACAAACAAGTGCTAAATTAATGTCAATGTTTTTTTTTTATTAGAGTCAATCCAATATAGTTTTCCTTTGACAATTGAATAGTAGTATTTTTAAATTTTTATAAGAAGTGTTTTAAAATGTTGTCCTTTCGTATTTTTCTCCTCCAAATAATATAATGAAAGTGTTTTTTGTTTCAAAGTCTTGTAAAAGTAAAACAAACAACTTGAAAGGTTATTATGATTGTTTTTGTTGTTGCCACTTACATTTTAATGTAATCAAATTTAAAATAAGATAATCATGGTTTTGAGTGTTGACTTTTGTAGATTGAGTCAATTTATCATATGACTTTTTTTTTTTTTGTAATTTGTTTACCATATGATTGGCTACAAAAAGTGTTGCTTGAAGATCTAAATCCAATTTAAGTGCAAATTCTTGCTTGCATAATTAACCTTCTTTTTTCACTTCTACTACTTTTATCATATTTTCACTACTAATATACTCCTGATTGAAGTTTTACTTTATACGTTTGGTCGACAAGATTTTGAAGGGGAAAGAAAAAGGCAAAAAAGAAAGAAAGGGAAAGGAAAAATAAAAAAATAAAAAAAAAGAGTAAAGGGCTCAAGTTTTCTTGTGGGGTTGAGCTTGGGCTTGGGCTTGAAATTGAAGCTTGGAGGCTCACCGAACCTTGTCCTCTTCTGACCCAATTACTGAATTACTTGCATAAATGTCCTTCGTCGGCAGCGTTACCAGCGACTCATTTCACAAGTGTGTAATAAATGTCCACACCCAAATTTGTACCTCTAAGGCATGTTCTTTTGTCTAAAAAACTTTAAAAAAATAACTCGAGTTTTAATTTTATTCAAGTTCACATTTTTTTAAGTTTTAACTTTATTCAAGTTACAACTTCAATTTAAGTTATAACTCAAATTCAACTCAAAAACTACACTCAAGTTACATTCCAAAAGAACAATTCCTTAAATTTCTCGAGTTCCTTTTTATAATGATCACAACAGGGGGACTTGACAGGATATATTAATAGTACTAGTTTTAGTACGTGCATCCCGTGTATTTAGGTATTATTCAATTCACTGATTCGAATTTATAATTTAAATTTTGTTATAGTAAAAAGTTATCGGAAATAATTACATTTAATTTTTTTACTACAGTAAAAAATTCTCACATAAAATCACATATCAACTAGAATTAAAAACTCAAATCAGCAAACTAAACAGGCCTTTAATTTTAATTAAAGTTTTTATAAAGTAAATTACAAACAATAATAAGCAAGATAATTTTTTATTTAAAGTAGCACCAATAGAAGATAAGGTGCGTGAATGCCGCTTGAGGTGGTTCGGACATGTCCAACGTAAACCGCTAGAAGCACCAGTTCGTGCTTGGGAGGATATTCTTATACCTAATACTAGGAGAGGGATGGGTAGACCAAGAATTACGTGGACCGAAGTCGTTAGGAAAGACATTCTAAATTTAGGCCTTTAGGAAAGTATAATTTCGAATAGAGCCGTGTGAAAAAGTGAAATCCATATAGCCGACCCCAATTAAGTTGGGATTAAGGCTTGTTATTATTGTTGTAAAGATTATAAAAGAGTATACATTAAGTGGTAGTATGATTGTCCTAATGAAAATTGCATACCTAATTTCACCGCAAAATGTGAGCTTTTAATCCCAAAAACATCATAAAAAAAAGTATACGCATACCTAATTCCCCCAAAAAATGTGAGCTTTTAATCCCAAAAACATCATAACAAAGAAGTATACGTAAATAGTAGTTTTGAAAAGATTGTATTTAATTTTAGAAATACAAGAAACAGTTTAAATTATAAGAAAATAAAGTATTAAATAAATAAATAAAAGAGTTAAAATTTAAAAATGAAAAGAAAAAAAAGTAAAACACCTAAATAATTACCGTTTTGAACCATCATAGGATGAATATAAATTATAAAAAAAATAAAGGAGTTAAAACGGAAAAAAACATACCTAAAATTCACTGTTTTAAACAATCATAGGATGAACAATAATCAAATATATGATTAGGATTGGGATTAGGATTTAAGGAAAACAAAAGAAAGAAATAAAAAAGTTAAAAGAACACTAAGAGGGTTAGAACACTAAAAGGGTTATGGAAAACATAAAAGAAAAATAACATAGCACGTCGTTTTTTTTTTTATTTTAAGTTTTTAAAAAGGAAAAAAAATAAAACAAAACTATAAACAAAAAATTGAAATAAGAAAAGAACCAAAACCATTTAAAAAAAAAAGAAAGAAAGAGCCAAGATGACTCATTTTAGAAGATTAAAAAAGAAATAGTAGAGCCGTGATAACTCTTTTATATGTGTAGGATAATAGTTGTCGAGAAAATCGAGAAAAAAATTTAAGTAGGGGCGTATTTTTAGAAATTTATTTTAGTGAGATAATTAGAAAGTAATATTTGAAAAAAATTTAATCGGGATAAATGAAAAAAAAAGTTAAAAAGACGGGTAAGTGCAAAAAATATAAAATTTTAGAGAAGAAAAAAAGGAAAAAGAGAACGTGGGAAGCCAACAAAAAACATAAAAAATAATAAAAAAAATCAAAGCTGTGCATTTGGACAACCAAAACGCACAGTGAAAGTAACTTTTCACTCTTTTATATTAGACCCGTTGAATTGACTTTAAAAAGCTGTCTTTTACTTATTTAGTTCAAATATCACTTTTAAATTATTTTTATGGATAATTTTAAAGTATTTTTGACTTTTTAAGTACTTTTAGAATAAATCATCTCGTGTTTATAAAAAAAAATTTTATTTATATTTTTAACATTTTATTTGTGAATAATAAATTAAATATCTCATTTATATCTTTTTATTATATTATTATTTATAATAATAAATACTTTTAATTTTTTTTATCCAAATATGTACAAAAGCTCTCTTTAAATATAAAGACACAATCTAAATACTAATTTAAAAGTCCCAACTTATATTTATTTTTTTATACTACTTAAAAATATAAGTATAAACTATCCCAAACAGACCCATCATGCAGAAAATCGACTGGCGAGAAAATAGGAGAGGCACTAATTCTATGCGTATTACCATCTCAACTTTATCTCAAATTTCAACAATCTTTTTCACAGGAGTGAGATACTTCACGATGCTTCTCAAGAATTTCTCTCTTTGGTTGGTTTTCTCAAAATTTTTCCTATTATTTTGTAAGTTTCACTACTAGAATTGTACGTTAAACAACAAAAATACGGTTTCTATTACTTAAAAACAATCTTCTAATATCTTTAAAAAAATCACGACATGAACACTCTAATACTTTGAAATGTCTTTTTTTTTTTTTTGGCGAATAATCGTCTAATGTTTGGCATTCAACGATTATTCCTTAATCATCTAACGTCCCAATAAAATAGCCCTAGAACAATCTTTTTTTTTTGGCGAAGAAATTCAGGCAATTATATTTTAAAAAAATTTAGGCAATTGGTCAATAGATTATTAAGGACGCATTTGGAACTCGTTCTAAAATAATTTTATTCACGAGTCTGAGTTTCTGAAACTCGAACCCGTGAGATTGTAGTCCTAGCCCCAGCCATACCCTTTGACATAAATAAAGTGTGGATAGATAGTCATCATAATCTTGACATGCAAATGGTGAATTTAGACTCGTCAAATTGGTCATGCTCTACACTGAATATCGCTTTGTGATCATCTAAACACGTTGGCTCTTTTATTTTCTTGATTTTATTTAGTTTTACAATTTACGATTTAAAAGTTTCGCATTATTAATGGCTAAAATAATATCTAAATAGTACTCATTGAAGTTATTTTTTGATATTTTAAAAACTTTGATTAATTAAAGGGTAAATTTATTATTATTTTTTTAAAAACGTAGGGAATAATTTTGAGATTGTTTAAAAATATAAGGGAACTTTTTGAATTATAAGAAATTTAAGGGTAAATACAAAATTTAACTAAAACTCAGGGATAATTTTTTGATTGTCTTCTCAGAAAATCATTTTTCACAACCTTTGTACAATTCTCTTTTAACAAAACTTCAGGCAAAAGTCTTAAAAAAAAAGAAGAAATTCAGGCAATTATATTTTAAAAAAATGTAGACAATTGGCCAATAGATTATTAATGACGCATTTGGAATTCGTTTTAAAATAATTTTATTTTTTGTGTGAAAATAAAAATAAAAACGTTTTCAATCTCATACAGAAATCATTTTTGAAAATACGTTTGGTAGTTTTATCAAGAGATTGTTTTTAGTATAAAAGAACTCATTAATGTCTCGCTCTCTGTGTGTGCTCGAGAGAGGAGACAACAAAAACAAAAAATGAAAAAACGACTAGAAGTCGTTTTTCATTTTTCTCTCATTTTATACTAAATCAAAAAATCTTTTTCATTTCTGTTTTTTATCTTTATTGCGCTAAACGCTGTTTTAGAAACGTTTTTTTTTAAATGTGAAAAATAAAAAAAGAAATTAATTATAAATACGGCCTAAAAGGTTTTATATATTTAAATTTAAATAATTAATTATGTTTTTTTTTATAAAAAAATTAAATTAAAATTAAGAATAATAAGTATTACGTTTAGAACGGGTCCTAGACTGCTCCAGCGGTGAAATGTGAATCCAAGAAGGAATGGAGAAAGGAAAAACCAAAAGGGGAAAAGGGAGACTAACCTCTTCATTAGTTGACTAATAACAAAAGTAAATTTTTTAGTATATACACCACCAAAAACACACATTACTCTGTCCGAATCTGATCAAGTTTCCAAATTCGGAGACTAATAAAAATTCCCATTTTCTACACTTCACCACTCATTCTTCCTCCTCTTCATCTCCCATCTTCTGCAGAAGACTGAGAGGAAAAATGGAGCGTCGTCGTCCCTGCTGAGACGCCTGAAGCACAATAGCTTCCTCTGCAATCCTCTCAATGCGCAGACCAGATCCTTCACCACCACGGAGGGTCACCGTCCCATCATCGTCCACAAGCGCAGCCTCGACATTCTCCACGACCCCTGGTTCAACAAAGTAAACTCCCCATCAACAAATTCTTTTTCGTTTTCGTTTCGCTTTTAGAGCTGAAAGTCGTTTCGAAACTATTGCAGTTTTTGCTTCATTTCTCTCTGAAATTTCGTAATTTTTGTTTTGATTTCGGAATTAGGGAACGGCTTTTACGATGACGGAGCGGGATCGTCTGGATCTTCGAGGTCTTCTCCCTCCCAATGTTATGTCTACGGAGCAGCAAATTAAACGCTTCAGTAAGTTCTCATTGTCCCAGTTTTTGTTCTGTGTCGTTGTTTTTTTTTTCTTTTCCATTTCTTTTACACTAGTAAATCTTAGGGCCCGTTTGGAAGGTGGTTTGAATCAGAATTCAAATTTTCTTGGAGAAAATACTGTAACAGAACTTTTTAAATTCAACTTTTTTTGTGAGAGAAAGTGCTGTTTAAACATGGTTTGAACCCATCCTCCAAACGCACCGTTAATATCAGTCCAGAAATTTGTTGTTTGGTGGTTAGCTGTACCATAATTCGTGAGATATAAATAATTAACCGTATGCTGTCGGGGTAGATTGGTTTCTTATTGGTATTTAGAGTGCAATACAGTGTTCTTTTTATTTTTTTATTTTTTTTATTTATTAAATAACATTATCAAGTCCAGCAATATAACAGTTGAAATGTGTAAATGACAGTGGTTGATTTGAAGAGGCTTCAAGTGCAAGCGAGAGATGGACCTTCTGATCCATATGCTTTGGCAAAGTGGCGGATACTTAATCGGCTACATGATCGAAATGAGACAATGTACTATAAAGTAAGTTAAACTAATTCACTCTTTTTCTGCACTCTTTTTATTTAGGGTAATTAGTACTAGTAGCATTCCCATTTCTCCATCCTGCAATGGTTTTCTTTTTAGTTTGCCCAATCTTACCTTGTGCGTGGTTTTTATAGCTTGGAATATTCTTTTCTGTGATCATATGTAGGTCCTAATATGATGTCTTTGGATTTGACAGGTTTTGATTGCTAACATTGAGGAATATGCGCCAATAGTTTATACTCCGACAGTAGGTCTTGTTTGTCAAAACTACAGTGGTTTGTTTAGAAGGCCCAGGGGAATGTACTTCAGTGCCGAAGACCGTGGAGAGATGATGTCTATGGTTTATAATTGGCCAGCTGATCAGGTACAACTTTGATTGTAATCATGCTTATATGTTTGTACATAATCCAAGTCTCAATTCCTACTTAATTTGGCATCTTCTAATATCCGCTGTGTTTCTCTGTGTTGTATATCTATTTCTGTATTTCCTAGGTTATTTGTGAAATAACTCATGTCTAGGTGAGGCATGCTAGATGCATAAAGTTGAAGACGTTTGAATATATATCTTCATAAAGTAAGGCATATGGATCCCATACTTTACGGTTTAATTTCATGAATGATCTATTGGGACTACACCCATGCATTAGAAGTGCAAAAGCATATTTTTGCTCTCTCTTGTAGCCATCTTGTGCTGGTGGGTGGTTTTGATTGAGCGATTGAAACGTTAATACTCTTGTTTTATTGTTTATTTCCATTCCATATTGAATGTTGGGTTTCTCATTTGCAGGTGGATATGATTGTTGTTACAGATGGAAGCAGAATATTGGGTCTTGGAGACCTTGGCATTCAAGGAATTGGAATTGCAATTGGGAAGCTTGACTTGTATGTAGCTGCTGCCGGGATAAATCCGCAAAGGGTACTGTCTTTTCTTGCGTTACTTTTGTATTATAAATGTGTTCTAATGAGATAACTTTTAATAACTTCCATATGCTTTAGAATAGATTATTTGAATTCCCAGATACATGTCTACAAATATAGTTTCTCATAATTTTCTTACAGAATATATGTTTGATGTGAAAAGCTTTGCTTGATTTGATATTGGACTACTATTAGATTGTTTAAGAATTCAACTTGACGTAAGACAAATGAAAATTTAGTTAACTGGAAATTATACCAAAAATAAAAGAGAGAAGAAGAAAAAGAATGTATCTCACCCTGTTACTTCTGTACGGCTGTTGCATGTGGTAAATCCCTATTATGGAAGTGGTGAAAGAAATCTCCCTAGCTTGGTACAAAATTAGCCCGGAAACATTGCTTCTAGTTTATATGTGGAATATCAATTTTCTTTCTTTTTTGGATTTCTTCTAATGATTCACAATTCATTATGGTCGTTTAGAACGTATAATATTATTTCTGCTTTTCCTGCGGCTTGACCCAAGATCCTGATCTAGGCGTGTTTTACTTACTCTTACCTTTCTGTTCTGCACTCATTGAAACTACTAGTAAAAATCTTTCTTATTCTTCACTTATTGCACTTCTTGCAACTCCAGGTACTTCCTGTCATGATTGACGTTGGAACCAACAATGAGAAGTTGCTGAAAGACCCCTTATGTACGTATTTCCTCTTGTAATCATGGTCAATATACTTACAAACAGTGTTTTCTATGAAAAAAGTATAATGAGTTTTTGGTTTTCAGATCTAGGATTGCAGAAAAACCGTCTTGATGGTGATGAATATCTTGCTGTCATCGATGAATTTATGGAAGCAGTTTTTACACGGTGGCCCCATGTTATTGTACAGGTACATTAAATTACCTTAGCGATTGAATCAACATTTGAAAAATGTATAACTTTTTTTCTCTTCTTGAGAACTACTAATTCATTCTGTTTGTGAAGTTTGAAGATTTCCAAAGCAAGTGGGCCTTTAAGTTATTACAGCGTTACAGAAATACCTACAGAATGTTTAACGATGACGTTCAGGTTAGTTACTTGCTCCGGTATACATCATAGCATATAACCATTTTTGTAATATTTTTGTGTATTAGTTTATCCCGTGCAGTATTTATATGGTAATTCAACGACACTTCTGTTTATACTTGACACTAATATAGCCAAGTATCAAGTTTATTTCATTAACTAAGACCAGTATTGCTTTCATTCAGCTCCTAATTTGACATCCTTTTAAGATGGCCAACCTTATTTCTCTCTATATCTTCTTTTGTATTCTTTTTTCCTTTTTAGATGGCCAACCTTCTTTCCTCTTCTAACGCCTCATCCTACTAGCGTTAATTTTGAGAATTTGCATTAATCACTTCAAACTTTTAATTCCTGGACTCGGGTCTAGTTTTGTGCATCCTATATTCTCATTGGGGATTCTATTCTATTTATCAATTATTAAGGAACTATGTATAAGCAGAGACACAAACGGTTAGACAAACAGTCCGTATTGTATTATCATACGTAGAGCGGTCAAGAACATTCTAGATTGGATTTATGGGGATATACTTGTTTTTCCATGATCAAGATGCGATGGCATTTGTTCCAACAGGGCACAGCAGGAGTTGCAATTGCTGGACTTCTAGGAGCTGTTAGAGCACAAGGAAGGCCAATGATTGATTTTCCAAAACAAAAGATTGTTGTTGCTGGGGCTGGAAGGTTAGTGTCATTATTTGTATTTCTAAATGGAAAGAGTTCATAATATGTAAAAACAAAGGGAAACAATATCAGTAGTTGATGTTCACCAGAGCTAGAAAGTCATACCATTGGATTATTAGTATTCCCAAGAATTTAAGAACCAACATTGTTCTTTACAAGAGAAGATAAAATATGAAAATGAACAGGATACAAAAAATGAAAAAAAATTTGAAAATTTTGTATTTATCTTCCTATTGAAGAAGAAACACACGCACACACAAACTTCGAAGTTCAGAGAGTGATTGCTCTTGCTAACTTTTATGTTTGTGTGTACACATGAAGTTTATTTGAATAGGGAATAGTAATATGATTTAAAATGTACATTACCCATGTGCTAAAAAAATATATGCATGAGTGGCCGTTTTTGTAATGGGGATCTGTGAGGGATTGTTGCATGAATTATATTATAACCAACGATGAAATTTAGACAAATGTGTATATCGGTAAACCAGGCAAAATTCAAGATGGTTGGTTTGAATGGGTAATTTAGTGCAATGATCTATTAGAACTAAATGCAACACTGCTAAGATGCACCTTTTACTCATCTACTTTGTGCTTCTCTAAGGACTAGCAAGCCAAATAATGCCATTCATGACTTATTTAAGATATTGCTCTGAACTAAGGAAAGCAATATGCTACATTTCGAATGTTTTAATGAAGTTCTGTTTTTTTTATTTAAAAAATAAAAAACCTGTAGAAAACGTATAATAATATATACTATAAAAAGGAAACCAAGGGATGCATGTTTATCAATACAAGAAGAAATCAAAAAAATCATAAAGTTTTGATGAATCGTAAAGTTTTTGGTTAAATTTTGTTCTGCTGTCTACTGCAGTGCAGGAATAGGGGTTCTTAACGATGCAAGAAAAACAATGGCAAGGATGTTGGGAAACAATGAATCTGCTTTTGAGAGCGCGCTGAGACAATTTTGGGTAGTTGATGCCAATGTGAGTAGTCAGACTGAACATCCCAAATCTAGAAACGGTTATGAAAAAAGCTTCATAGGGTTAAATTTTTGCTTCTGATATATAAAGATAGGATAAAGTATTTCTTCAAGATGCATGACACATGCCGTTTATAATCTTAGAGGCAGAAGATGAGGTTTTCCTGTTCATATTGTTTATTCTATGTTTAGGAGTTTATGATGCTTTTTGAGAATATCATGATTCATGTCTACGAATTAATTGTAGTAACAAATTTAGTACCAAATATATTAGGATCTGACTAGTCGGTTGGTTAGATACACATGTAAGTGGGTTTCTTATATTTTCTCGTTGTTCCTTTCCCGATCTGATATTTTGAAGAAAATACTAACAATGTGATGTCATATGTTTAAAGCGCACTGTACACAACCCCTTGAATGCAGGGCATTTAACTTTGAATTCCTGGTTGGTATACAAAAGTGTTGTTATGAAACTACAAGTCCTTATTCAAGAGCATCCGTAGTTGACTTCTTGTTTGGTATTTATAAGAGTGGTTCTTCTTGTCTTCATCCTGAACTTAAACTTTTACTATCACCCTTAGGATATAGAAGATCATAACATGAGTGATTCAACAGATTCCAATTAATGATGAAGATCAAGTTTGTAATTCCTTTTGTTCATTATATACAAGTGATGAGCCTAGTTCATGCTTTATATCCGAACTAAAGGAATTTCGGTATTGGGATTTTTTTGACAGCCACCCTTACTTACCATACCTTTCGAGATATGCTCAACCAGATAATTAAATTTGCTGTGATGTGTATCCAGGGTCTGATCACAGATGAACGTGAATATATTGATCCTGAAGCACGTCCATTTGCGAGGAAGATCAAAGAAATTCATCGTCAGGGGTTAAGTGAAGCTGCAAGCCTAGTGGAAGTGGTTCGTGAGTTCTTCACATTTCATATTGAACTACTATATAGATCAACATGTCATTTCGTTCTGCACATAAAATGAAGGTTTTCGTTTTTATTTTCAACGTTTATGCAATAGAAATCTAGTACAGCCATCTGGATTTTTGCCTGTAAGTCCAAGTAAGACTCAAGTGGGTAGGTAATAAATATGTTGGTTATACCTTTTTTTTGGCTCCAAAAATGTTGGTTATACCTTCTTCAGTCTTGATAATGTATAGTGGGAAGAAAAAAAAAACTGTGAAACACCATAGAGGGAACCAAATTTCCAAGAAGTAAAGTTCAAAATTAGAAGAAATGATATGAAGAAAAGGAAGTTTAAGTGTCAAAAGTGTCATCCACAAGAACATCAATTTTAAAAAATTGCCTTAGCGTTCAAAAGTTAGCAAATATAAGAAGTTGTATTCAAACAAATCAAATACAGCAAATATCATGCGAAAATGACATAAATGTGTGGTTATCAAAGTGTGAATTGTGCAAAATTTTTCGTTAACAAGAGGTGATTCTTTTAAATGTATCAAGGACTGTTTTCTTATCATCATAAAGAACAGTCAAGCCCGCTTTTATCCGTATTTGTCATCACTTCTTGGTAATCTTGATAACCAGGTGAAGCAAATAAAGCCTGACGTGCTTCTTGGATTATCTGCGGTTGGGGGACTGTTCTCAAAAGAGGTATCTAGAGTAATAGCTATGCATCTGTTTTCTAAATTTCTTATAGAGAGCTTCTGGAAATGTAAACAAGATAAGTTCATGCATTGCATAATTAATGTGATTCACGATGCAAAAAAATCAAGAAAAAGCAAACATAAAATTAGTTGAATCATGAATCATTTTCTTTTTTGTACTTTTCTTATTTCTGGTTTAAATTGGTAACTAGAAGAGCAGTTAATGGAGGAGAATTACATGACAAAAGGTTATGTAACCTCGGTTTTTTATCGCTCATCTTATTGTTGATAACCTTTGTTTTCTCATTGGAACTGGATCACATATTCTTTCTTACAAATTGACGCCATGCAAATACTTTTAGGTATTGGAGGCCCTCAAAGGTTCAACTTCAACCAGGCCCGCCATATTTGCAATGTCAAATCCTACCAAAAATGGTATGTTTTGCTTTTGAATGGGGAGAAGCACTGATTTGGTAAATTAATGCAAGCTTTGTAGGGTTTAAGATTAATCTTCACTCTTTTCTTTTGGTGATAATTTAGCTGAATGCACTCCTGAAGAAGCATTTTCTATCGTGGGGGACAATATTATATTTGCAAGTGGAAGTCCATTCAACGATGTGGATCTTGGTACGCATTTAAAACTTCATATCCTATTCTCTGTGCATATCATTTCTGCGTGAAAGGGATACAAATAGAATCCGTTTTTTCCCCCTAAATTAATTTTTCTGTTCTCTTTTGGGTTTGTTGAAAGCCAAAGGTTAGTAGTAACTGCAAGGGTGGTTAGATTGTACTCATCAAATGATTGTACAAGGTGCGGGTGGTTAGTTGAAAAGAATGAACGGCATAGATGAAAATATAAGGGATTGTATAGTGTTTGAGGAAACAATTTAGGATGCTGGATGGATAAAAATTCACCTTTGTTAATAGTGTTGAATTTTTTTCTTTTTATGATATAATAACAACTG
>NW_010361425.1:800759-817175 GCF_000414095.1 Morus notabilis | reverse complement strand
GGGGTTTGTGTAAGGCCAGAATTAATGCGTGCGTATATCCTTTTTTGTTTTGTTTTGTTTTGTTGTCGACAAATTGACAACTTCCACTTTCATTTTAGGAAATGGTCATATTGGCCACTGCAACCAGGGTAACAACATGTATCTCTTTCCGGGGTAAGTCTTATTCTTTTAGACCTCTTAAAACGAAAAACATAGGAAGTTTTACCAGATACGCACCTATTGTTGCATGCAGAATTGGACTTGGCACTCTTTTATCTGGCTCTAGGATCATATCTGATGGCATGCTACAAGCGGCAGCAGAGTGGTATTTCTCATATATCCTTTGAATTAGGTTGTCCTGAACGGACGTTTTAGCGCTGCAACTTGAGCATACCACACGTCCCACACAATCAGTAATTGTCTACAACAAATCAAATGTGACTGTGTTTTTTTTCCTTTTTCTTTTTCTTTATAAAAAATATTTTGCAAGTAAAATGAATAATGAGTCGAGATGTGTTAACAAAAAAATAGAATCCCTGAAAAAAAAAATCTTTGAGAATGAATTAGAAGAAAATGTTTTGCGTTACTTTTCTGAACTGTGGACTAACGTTGAATTTCTGCAAACTCAAAGCATATATCTAGGATTCATTAATCTAATGTACTAGCTGATTATTTCAGTTACTTCAGTACTGTTATTCCAAATGGAACAATATGCCTTAGATTTTTCTAACACGTAATTTGAATCACAGCCTAGCTGCATATATGACAGAAGAGGATGTCGCAAAAGGGATTATATACCCATCCATATCAAGGTTGGTAACCTTAGGCTTTTCTTCTTTCTTTATTGTTTATTGTGACCTAGTTTGGACAGAGTTAGAGTCGAGAAGTGTTGAAATGCTCATTAACGTCTTTAAAATTTTGCAGCATAAGAGATATTACAAAGCAAGTGGCTGCAGCTGTTATAAAGGAAGCTATAGAAGAGGATCTAGCAGAAGGATATCGTGAAATGGATGCTCGAGAGCTTCAGAAACTCAACGAGGTTTGTTGATTGTGTCTATCTACAAAACCTAGTTAATTAAATACAGTCACGTGTTTAGGATTGTATACCTACCCTTTTCATAATAATCCAAGTTCATTCAATTTTTTTTTATTTTTAAAAAAAGGTCCAAGTTCATGCATGTCATTCACATGATAAGAAACAGTGTTTTTGAACCTAAGAGAAATATCCCCACCTAATAGAAGCTCCAGGTTGGAAGTCCTGAAACTCCAGATCACTGTTTAGGGACTAGAAGAAAATCTATAACAGATGACAAAAGATAAATCAGGGTCGAAGATCAAGTAGAAGAGATGACACTATAAAGCAAAGACTAGATAGCTAAATTCGTTAATGTTAGTAACAAGCACTCCAATGGTTGAGCGTATTTATGTACCATGAGATCACATTATAATCATTAATCATATCAGGATAAAGAAAAAAGGACACAAATATGATGAAATCTCATGAAACCTTTTTACGATTCAGAAAGATGTGCTACTCCCATATGATACTTTTTGTACCCTGACAATTTGAAAACATCAAGGGACCTGCTGGATACTGGATGGATGATTATGTCGTAAACATGAAAGAGCTGCGGATTTTGAGCGCTTTGTTATTGATATTTGATGATTCTTTAACTATAACTGGATTTTGGCTCAGTTATTGTCCATGTTTGACATCATACTGTCTGATTTCAGGAGGAAATTGTAGAATACGTGAAGAACAATATGTGGAGTCCAGAATACCCAACGCTGGTTTATAAGCAGGATTGACCCACCCAACAACTGATTACGTGAAGAAAATGAATAAGAGCATTGTTGTCTGTAAGAAGTTATGCATCAATTTAATCGTTTTAAATAATTGTTTCTTTGCTTTTTGCTCCTTAATTTCGAGCATGCATATTAATCACGTACGTTGTCTTCATAGGTCTTATTTTTTTTTATATGTATATTTTTTTAAACTTGAGGAAGGATTTGAACTCTACACCTCGTGGTGGTACCAGATGTAGATTACCGCTATGTTCTGCCTGCAACTACCATATTTTCTCATAATATTATTCTCTTTATAAAAAGTTAAACAGCTGTATTCTTAAGTCTCTCTCTCTCTCTTTTTTGGCTGAACTTCAATTGTATTGTTCAAAAGCTCCCACCGAGCAAAATGGTTAGAAAGAAAGTTAGGAGTTTAGAAGGTATACTCAAATTATGATTTAGGTTCATTGGCGGGAACTTTGTGAGATAAAAAACACTGTAACAAAATCATCATTTAGGTTTGAGAATAGCTTCTAAATAGCTCTTTAGTAGAAAAGACCCAAACACAAATTATGAGTAGAATTTAGAAAATACCCATCTAGTGAGGGAGTTCCCTTTCTTAAACATTGTAAGATTTATACCATTTCTAGCGCATGACAGAACTAAATAGCTGAGAAAGGAATCATACGTTTTTGCCTCATTTGGTTGGAGGGTTCAAATTAATGTGGTTTGAACCTCATTTGGTTGGAAGGTTTAGAAAGTGTGGTTGAAACCTTGGGTTCAAACTATGAGAACTTAGGGAGAGGGTCGGTTTAGAAACCCTTTTGGGCCCGTTTGTTTTATGCTTTAACTCATAGTTTTTATTCTGTGTTTTCTTCTCATAAAAAATTTAAATTTTAAATGTTAGAATCAAGAATACGGGCCCTTTGATTTTGATGGTTTAAATGTCACATTAAGTTCAAATCACCTTGGATTCGTACGAGGGTTCAAGTGGTTTGAACCTAAGGTTTTGGTTGTTTGTTTGTAAAAAATAAAAAAAAGTGATTTGAAGTTGTAGAATTCAATGTGACCAATTACATGAAATGCGTCATATCCATGATGAAATTGCTCAATGTACGTAATGAGCAAATTGATAAAAATATTAGTTTATGTTAGTTTTTTTTTTTTTAGGAAAATATGTTACTTTGTTTTGGTGATAGATATGGAAGAAGCCGTACTTGTACTCTACACGAATTCTTAATGATTATTTTTATTTTCTAAACATTATCATTAAACTTTATCACGAGGCCTATATATTGAGATCTCGTTCACTTCGCGGATTCAAGTTTTTAATTTGAGTTGAAATGTGACATTTTCTAAGAATTTTTCACTGTAGTAGAAAAAATTAGATCTGACATTTTCTGAGAGTTTTTTACTGTAAAAATTTAAAACTGAAAACTCGAATCGGTGAAATAAACGAGGCCTGAGTTAGGAAGAGAAGGTGATGAGAGATCTCGACCTTGAGCAGTCCATCCGATCCCGACATTGGACTTGTAGGTATGGTCCCGACACTGACTCTTGCTCATTGGTCCAATCTCAGCACCGATCCCAACCCATCAATCTACTCTAGGTGTCCATCCTTTTTCCAGTTTTGATCGCAATGTTGAACCGAGTAATATTTTTGTTTTTTTTTTTTTTGTTTTTTTCCTTAAATGTAACTGTATTGTTGCTACCAAACATGTTTTCAACTTTTTGTTTTTGAAAACAAAATAAATTACAATTACCATTTTTTCTACTGAATGAAACCTAAAAGTTAGTATAAAAACGCGTTGATGTGGGGACAAATATGAAGTCATAAAATGAAGTCGTTTTAAAGGATAGAAAAACGACAACGTTTGGGTATATTAAAAGCCTCACAGGAACTTAACTTCATAGCGGAAAACAAAGCAAATAAAGTGATGCATGTGTTTGGAACTGTTTTTTAGTTGTTTTTAAAAACTTTTTCACACGTCTTTTGAGGTATAAAAATAAAAATAGTCTGTAAATCGCGTTTATTGAGTAAATATTTTGAAAATAAAAATGAAAATAAAAATAATTTTTGTGAAGGAAGTTAGAAAACGACTAGAAGTTATTATTTTTTTTTCGTTTTCATTTTCTAGTACTTATCAATAATGTTACACTAAATTATTTAATTAATAATTAATAAATATATATGACTATAACTAATAAATAGATAGTAATTACTTAATTATATTAATTGAAATTAAATTATTATTATTAAATTTGTAATTTTATTAATAAAAATGAGAAATGAGAAATAATAAATATAAGTTAATTATTTCGTTAAAGATTAATTGCTAAAAATTGATTATATAATATATTAATAATAGAATAATTAATAATAGGTTATTAAATAAATAACTAATAATTAATATATCAATCATATATATTAATTACAATCTATTAATTACTAAGTAGTTGATAAATATAATAATAATAATTAAGCAATTAATAATCAATATTAAATTATATAATAAATTGTAATATACTAATCAATAATAATTAATAATTGATAATTAGCAATACATAATTATTTAAAGAATAATTATCAAAAATTGATCATGCAATGTATCAAATAATAGATTATTAAATAAATGTTAGTAATTGGTTAAGTAATTATTTAATTATGCAACTAAAATTTAATTATTTAAATAGTAAATAGAATATTAATATATTATTTATATACTAATTATTTTTTTAATTCACTTATTAATTACTTTTAAACTAATAAATATAAGTACGTCACTAACATAGTAATTACTTATAATTGATTATTAATTACTATTTTTTAATTATTTAGCAAACTAATTCGTCATATATATAGTTTAATTACCAATGTACTAATTAATTATAATATATTCATTATTACTGTATTATTAATATATTAATTTTTATTTGCTAAAAGTGATTATCAATTATTAATTACTTAATATATTAATTTAACATTATTAATTACATGTACTCGAAACAAAATTTCATAAATATAACTAAACACGATTTTACTTTTTTACTATACTCAAAATAATATCTTAAAATACTAACTAAACGTAATTTTAGAATCAATCTCAGAATAATTTTTAAAATAATCTCATTTTTACTTTTATACTGAAAACAAAATTGTCTTGAAAATATTACCAAATAAGCCCGCAGTTTCATAACATGAAAAGGGGTGATGTGGCAAAGAATAAAGTGCAGAACTGGGAAATTCAAAAGCTAATTTGACGAAAAGAAGATGAATTCAAGAGAAATCTATAAATACTGGTAGCATCAAGAAAAAGGGAATTTTTTCCCATTTGTCCACTGAGAAAATAGAGTTATGTTTGGTTGGAGGATTCAAATCATGATTTGAATCATGGTTCATGGTTCGTTACAGTGTTTTTCCTCATAAAAAATATACGTAAATCGAAAATAATTTTAATCACATGATTCTAATCCATGAACCAAACGTCTTTTAACGAGAGAAAAAAAATCAATTTAGTTGATTTAGAATTGAGATAGATTTTAATCCTAACAGTTGATATAAAAATTAGCCAGAGAAATGAGTGTCTCTATAATAATTTAATAAAAGACACATAAAATGTTTAAGTGCAGTTTTGCCTCTAGAAATAGGGTTATAACATAAATCATGATAGACAGTCATAATCGTAAAAATAAACTAGGCGGTCCGCGGCTAAGCTGAACAAGGTCGGATTCTTGCATATAATAATGTGTGATATTTATCAACCACAAGCATGGAAAAAGTTGGACCCACACTTTCCTCGTCATCAAATCAAACATTTTCAAAATTCAAAATTTCAAACGCGTGCGTGACAATACGACATTGCCAACGGTGCAGATCTGCCGCACTATATCTTTGCCTCTGCCCCCCCTCAATCTCGTCTTGTCCGAAACTCAAAACGAAACCAGTAAATTTTCTTCTTTTAATATTCCAATTCTGCCCCTCTCTCTCTCTCTCTCTCTGGTCTTCTTCGACGTCTGTTCCCAAGTCCAAGCAGCTTCCAGAAGATTTTCATTCTTCTTCTCTAAGAAAAAACAGAAATTATAATTCTACTTTCTAGGGTTTAACTTCTTTCTTCTGAACAACTCAAGAGAAGAGAAATTTCATCAAAGAAGAAGAAAAAGATTTTTTGTTTGTGCAAAGAAGAAGAAGAAAGAAGATCATGACGACCATGGAGAGCTTGATCGGATTGGTCAACCGTATTCAGCGGGCGTGTACGGTGCTCGGCGACTATGGCGGTGGCGACAACGCTTTCTCTTCTCTCTGGGAAGCTCTTCCTTCTGTCGCCGTCGTCGGAGGCCAGGTAACTCCCGAGCTTGATTAAAGAAACGAAACCGAGGTTATTGATCAGAGGGAAATTATGTCTTATGAATTATGTTTTTTTTTTTTTTTTTTTCCTTCTAATTCCTCCTTTAGTAATTATGAATTTTTATTAAAGAATGGTATTGATCATTTTTTTTTTTTTTGGGGGGTTTTGTTGGAATTTGATTATAGAGTTCGGGAAAGTCTTCGGTGTTGGAGAGCATTGTTGGGCGTGACTTTCTTCCCAGAGGATCAGGTTGATAAAATTTCTTTTTGTTCCCTATTTTGAACACTCTTATCTTTTTTCTGTTTCACTAGTATTGATATACAAATGGAATTTGGTTTTGGATAATTGCAGGGATTGTGACGAGGCGGCCCTTGGTGTTGCAGCTTCACAAGACTGAGGATGGAGATCAGGAGTATGCTGAGTTTCTTCACCTTCCCAAGAGGAGATTAACTGATTTTTGTATGTAGCTTGAACTTCATGTATTTTGCACTAACGTATAAGTTATAACTTAATTCTTCCATAGTATGTTAGGCAATAGGAGTCCTAACTCCAACTATTTGAGGGCAAAGAGAAAACAAAACGAACGAAAATAAACAGAGCGCACACATGTTTTTATAGTGATTCACCGTCAAGGTGGGAGCTATGTCCATTTGCCGAGGAAGAAATACAAAGTACACTCAATTCAAAATGCCTCTCTTAGTCTCTCTGTTTTTGTCTATATTAAGGCTACCCTGAGAGTCCTTGCTGCATGGCTGCCTGAGAATTAGGGTAAACTAATAAGTAAAACATCTAAGCTAGCCCCAAAAATTCGCCCGTACTGCTGTTGGCTGGAAAAGTTTGAAGTAGTTAGGTTCCGCATGACTTAACAGAGTAGATATGTTCTGTGTGACAATGGCTAATAATAGATATGTTTAGCTCCATGACATTAGTTAATATGCAAAGGGAAATATTGGATTTTTAGTTTATAATTTGTCAGTAATTGTTTTACAGAAGCATATGCCGTTTAAACTAGAGCTCGCCATTAGAGATATTTGGTCTGTTTATTTGTCTGTTAATGTTCTGGTTGTGGTTGGATCTATTGCCTAGACATGTTTCTTCCAACTTGGCTTTCTGGACAACTTTACCGGTATTTAAAGCACTAAAGTAGTCTGGTTAACAAAAGTGAAATTTATATTTGTATATTTAGTGATGATTACTGTAAAGATTTTGGAAATATTGAAACGTGACTTTCTGTTATAAATTTGATGAAACTAGCCAAAATTTAAAATCTATTTTCACTAGAACTTATTTGGATGCATCTAGATGCTGCGATCCCGTCTTTTTTATTTTTTATTTTCTATTTTTGGATATTTCATTATGAAACTTGGCCTAAGGCTTCATTGAGACGTTATATCATGTTTCAGATTCCTCTGACTGACTAATGTTTGACAGTTTGACTTTATGCTTTTTTGGTATGATTGGATTATGATATATTTTTGAACCATTTCCTATTTTCTTTGTTCCTTTTGCCTTTTTTCCCCTTCATATAGTAATTAGTATATATGCTTTAGATATCATGTAAATTGACTTTTTTATCCCCCTTGACTGTTTCCTGTAGCCATGGTTCGTAAGGAAATTCAAGATGAAACTGATAGAGTGACTGGGAGGACAAAGCAAATCTCTCCTGTTCCCATCCATCTCAGTATCTATTCCCCTAACGGTTTGTCTTTATTCTTCCTCCCTTTTATTTCTTAACTAATTAGAAGATCACGTCTATGCTTTTCAAATTCACATCTCTTTCAATTTTGGCTTTGCAGTGTTTACCTGTTTATGTTAAAACTAATTTTGGTCTTTTTCATTGGCAGTTGTCAACTTAACTCTAATTGATTTACCTGGTTTAACAAAAGTTGCTGTTGGTATGTTGTTTTTATTCAGTCAAATTTTGATGTTTCTACTCTGCATATTTTTACAAACTCAGTCACTCATGAAGATAATATTTTATTCAGAGGGGCAGCCTGAGAGTATCGTTCAAGATATTGAAGCCATGGTTCGGTCTTATGTCGAGAAGGTAACGGGCATTTATATCGACAAGTGGTGCTATTTTTGTGCATTAAAGTTTTGGACCTGCCATTTTGGTTGATGAATGTTGTAGGCATATTCAAAGACATACTTTAAGAAATGTCTCATACTCGTCCATACACACACAAATTTATGGAAGATTTGGTCACTGATTCCTTGTGAGAACTTTATGGTATTTTATACTCGAGTTTATTTATGATTATGCATTGGGAATAGGTTTGAAAAAGTAATTAGTTGATTGTTGTCACTCTCTTTTACAAGTGAAGTTTGGCAAAGCATTGATTTGCATGCCTTTTATCTCTTTGTTTTTCTCTCCATCCAATCATTCTGATTTAGTGTTCTTAGTGGATATTGGATAGTCATATTTGAGGTGTTATATTCGCAAGAGCATAGCCTTCATTTGAACTGTAACGTTTCATTGAGGCACTTAGCTTTCTAGTTTTTGAAAGAATTCAATGTTCAAGCTAGAGAACAATAATGCACCTAGAGCTTGTGTGGCAAGGAGGGTCTTGGATGATTAGTTAATGTGTCTTGTTATTGTTGTTTTGTGTTGAATTGCACCTCTGTCAAATATGACATGTATGACCTTAGAGCTACAAGGAAATTAGCCAAAGTTGGTCCTACACATACATCTGACTTTATAGTGATGTTTATATAATTTTTTTTTCCCACTCATGAATCAGCCTAATAGTTACTTCCTCAAGTTATCATGTTGAAATGGACGTGACAGAGTTTGACTTATGTGTTTTTCTGGCTTTCTACAGCCTTCATAGATAGTTCATCTTAGTTTACATTTCTTCTGACACATACAAGTTGTGTTCTAATAGATGAGTGTTTGCTTTTGTAGCCTAATTCTATCATTTTAGCAATTTCTCCGGCCAATCAAGATATTGCGACGTCTGATGCAATCAAACTTGCCAGGGAAGTGGATCCTAGCGGTATGCTCTATTATCATTTTAGCCAATTGCTTTTTGCAGTCATGTCTTGTCACTTTTGTTTAGTCTTACAAAATCCTGATTATACCTACCACAGGTGATCGGACCTTTGGAGTGCTGACAAAGCTTGATTTGATGGACAAAGGAACAAATGCATTGGATGTAAGAGCTTTCTTTTTTCCAGTTTCTATCTAGGGTGCATCCATGCTTGTAAAAATGTGTCGTGCTTTAAATGGCTTCTAAACGAACATCCTGGTGTAGTTTTTTATTTATATATATATATATATATTTGTAGTATATTTCATGTTCTATAACTTTTTTACAACTTACATTTAACTAGAGCAATTGTCAATCTCAAAATGAGTCCTCTACTTAGTTATAGTAGTAATAACTCCAGAACTCTACTCATGGATTTCTTTTTACTATTTAAATTCTATGTCCACGTATATTTAAAAATAATAAAGAAAAAACACATACATGTAGAGGTGGAAATCTTAGTGATATTATTTTTTGTCTGATGTTCCCTTTACCTACTAGGTTCTTGAAGGAAAATCTTATAGGTTGCAACATCCTTGGGTTGGAATTGTGAATCGTTCACAAGCTGATATCAATAAAAATGTTGACATGATTGTCGCAAGGCGCAAGGAGAGAGAGTACTTTGCAACCAGTCCCGACTATGGGCACTTGGCTAGTAAAATGGGTTCAGAATACCTTGCAAAACTTCTCTCGAAGGTTTACTATTACTGAACTTCTTTTCCCATTCAAGATGACTTTTGTTCTCTGCTATATGTTGACGGTGTAATGTTGTTTGTAGCACCTGGAGTCTGTAATTAGAGCTAGGATACCAAGCATTACATCTTTGATTAACAAAAGCATTGATGAACTTGAATCCGAGATGGACCATCTTGGTAGGCCTATTGCTGTTGATGCTGGGGTGAGTGATTTGATTTTTTAATAATTGTTCACAAAATAACCTGATATTTCTGCTGTGTAGCTGTGCTTAACTGGAATGTTATGTTTTAGGCTCAATTGTACACTATATTGGAACTTTGCCGTGCATTTGATCGGATTTTCAAGGAGCACTTGGATGGAGGGTAAACATTTATCAAAGTTTTCAACCTTGGTCTCAAATTGTCTCTGAGAATTTTACTTTTTGGAAGCCAAATTTTTCAAGATCCGCTATATTACCCTGTAATTGGAAATTGCCTAATAATCCATGTACAGCTTCACTTGTGTTTCTCCAAGTGTTCTGTGTTAGGTTGACACTGTTGCACTGGGCCATTAGCTGGGTGCATTTATTCATTTTGCACATTGCAGTATTGTTGTCTTCTTTCTTGTTACTCAGATGAACCTCCTGATATCTAATAAATTTCTGTTTTGGGCTTTTATTTTCTTAGACGGCCTGGTGGTGATCGAATTTATGGGGTCTTTGACAACCAGCTTCCTGCTGCGTTGAGAAAGCTTCCATTTGATCGGCATCTTTCTCTGCAGAATGTAAGAAAAGTGGTTTCTGAGGCGGATGGTTATCAGCCACATTTGATTGCCCCGGAGCAAGGTTACAGGCGCCTAATTGAGGGAGCCCTTAACTATTTTAGGGGCCCAGCTGAGGCTTCTGTGGATGCTGTATGTAGTCCTTGTTTTTATACTGGTTGCTAAATTCATTCGGAATGTTTGCTCAACTTTTATCGTTCTGACTAAAGGTTATTTTGGAAATCATTTCAACTCTTGACTGACCTAGAATTCCTAATATAGGTTCACTTTGTGTTGAAAGAGCTTGTGAGGAAGTCAATAGGAGAAACTAAGGTAATTGAGGAAAAGTCATTTGCAGACTTGCAGTTATCAGGTCCAGCAGGGTTCTATTTGTGATCGAAGCAAAACAGAAAATATTTGCTGCTTTACTTGGGAGTCCATTTACATTATTGTATGTCTCCAACAGGAATTGAAGCGTTTTCCAACTCTTCAAGCTGAAATAGCTGCTGCTTCTAATGAGGCCTTGGAAAGATTTCGTGAAGACGGTCGGAAGACAGTAGTTAGATTGGTTGACATGGAATCTTCATATTTGACTGTGGAATTCTTCAGGAGACTTCCACAAGAAGTTGAGAAAGGAGGAAACCCAGCTGCCGCTGCCACAAACCCCGACCGATACTCGGAGGGCCACTTCAGGAGGATAGGATCAAACGTGTCCTCGTATGTGGGAATGGTGTCTGAGACGCTGAAAAACACAATTCCTAAAGCTGTGGTATATTGTCAAGTCAGGGAAGCTAAACAATCATTGCTAAACCACTTCTACACACAATTAGGGAAGAAGGAGGTACTCTCTCGCTCTTATACATGTGCACATATTCTTGGATGCACTGTGGATTTTTTTTTTTTTTTCCTGCCCAAGGTTATTTGACACTCGGGCTGACCCAAGTCACCAGACAATTTTTTTTGGCGAAAATCTTCTGCGCATTAAGGACAGAAGGGAAAAGTTTGCTCCACTGGTCCATACCCCATAGTGTTCTTTCCCTTTCATGTGTTTATTTACAAAACAATGAACGCTAACTTTCTAGGGTCCACACAATGGGGAATAAGGGAAAACCAATGCTAGGTTTGCCCCAGACTTCATAGTATTGTTTCCCTTTCCATTGGAATAAACCACAAAATTATTCCAAAAAATTACTTTGGTAGTCTTACTAAATTTGAACTAAATAATTATACGCGCTAGGATTTCTAGTACTTAAGCAATAAGAATCATTATTAAAAGGAAACAATGTTTCTTTTCCTTGTCACTCCTTTCCAATGGCTCTTTTTTGCTTGGTGGCTTTAGTTGGAGTTAAATGATTATTTGGTTCAACAACTCAAAACTGTGGAGATTTGAACCTTTTTTGTTAGAACTGTGGTGATTAAAAATGTGATCCGAATTGTTGTTTGAATATGCAAATAAATTGTAATTTAAATTGGGAAAAAATCTGAATTGTGTTTGGATAAAGTGTTGAAAACTGTCATTAGAGATTTGTAACAAATCTTATAAAACCTTATTATAAATGACATTAAAAAATATGCAATATGGGTGGAGATTTGTTCCTCTTCATTATGAACGCATTAAAAGAAAAATAATTTCAATCAGAATTAAAACGAAGAAGTTATGACATTTTTAAAATTGAAATTGAAGAGAGAGAAAAAGTAGAATCTGAAACTATTAGATTGTTGATAACAATTGAGATTGTTAAAATTTAGAAGGGGAGGTGAATTCTAAAATCAACAATTTGAATTGTCCTTGAATTTTCCTCTGTCAAACACCAATTTGAATCTTGAACTAAGGTTTGAATTCTAAACAACAGTTTGAGTGGTTGAAACAATCCTACAAACTGTTACTATTTCTCTCAAAATGCTAATTTGAGGTTTTGACATGTGTTTCAATTCAGGCTAAGCAGCTTTTACAATTGTTGGATGAAGACCCGGCTTTGATGGAGAGGAGACAACAATGTGCAAAAAGGCTGGAGTTATACAAGGCAGCCAGAGATGAGGTTGACTCTGTATCATGGGCACGCTAAGATTGATTAGTGTTTTGGAGATGGCTCTTGTATTATACATTACTTGCCACTACAGATGTTCCAGGTTCTCCTTAGCTGATTGACTTATTTGGGGTTGAGCCTTTTTTTTTATTTATTATTATTATTTTATTGTCTAGCAATGTCTCGTGCTTTTGGGATGGGATTGCTGGATTCTTATTGTATTTAATGGGTATTCGTTAGCATGTCATTTACAGTATGTAACTTTTTTAGTGTGTTATATAGCCTATTAGATATATCACAGTATGTCTCCCTATTTATTATTATTATCAATTCTTTAATACAAAAAACACATAATTAAAAAAGTTACAAGTATAGCCTAGCGATAATTTCACACTTATTCTAATTATAGAGTGATGAGTTTAAATCCTCTTACTCAAATTTTTAATTTTTATTTTTTTAAAGAGATTTTCTGGTACGTCTAGTGTACTGGTAGGTCGGATTTTTTTAACCGTTAGATTTGTTTATTTTTTTTACTTTTACGTGATTTCATACATATTTAACGATTAAGAAACCTGAATTATGGTTTACAAGAGAAGGTCATTTTTTTTTTTTTTTAATAAAAAAAATAACAACAACATATAACTGAACTGTCTCCCAATTTTCCAATTCCTATGCTAAACCAATTTTTACTGTTGTTTCAAGTTTCCGAAACTCTTGCTTCTCTCAAATGTTATCCAACGCAGTCCACAGTTTTGGGTCATCAAAATCTTTGATAACAAAGGAGGCTCCAGCATCTAGGAGTAAGTTTTCAGGGTTTCTGGTGCCTAAACCCACCACTGGCATCCCGGCTGCTACTCCAGCTTTCACTCCTGAAACAGAATCCTAACAACCAAAAAAATAAATAAATAAAGAAGTATTTATCAAAGTTTTGGTAAGCAAAAGCTGGTTTAAAGCAAGAGCAGAGTTTCAAAGCTAAACCTCCAATACGAAAACGTGCTCTTGTGACACTTCAAGTGCTTGGAGGGCCTTTAGATATGGGTCAGGAAATGGTTTTGCTCGATCGCATTCGTTTCCAATGACGAGAATTTCGAAGAAATTTGTAAGGTCTAGTATTGAAATTATGAGCTCGGCATTTGGCCTTGGAGCGTTCGTCACCGCTGCGCGTTTTAAGCCGCGTTCTTCGATCCATTTGCACAAGTTCTCTAAGCCCTGAACTGGCTTTAACTGTTCGGCTGCCAATCTATAGTGTCACTCAAAAAGTTTAGTTTAGGACAGGTTTAATTCATTTCAACTATAATGAAACTGATGGATTGGAACTCTTTTCCGCATTTGAGTGTCCCGCACAACTTCAAAACTTGTAAAGGTACAAATACCGAACAATTCAATTGAAACTGAGAGACAAAAGGAGTTCCAAAATTAAACCAAGAGGAAATAAGATTAAGAAATACGAAACATCCCTTCAAAATGACAAAAATATTGTCAATATTTGTATCTCTTGGTACTTAAGGCAGAAATTAGATGGTAGATGATTTACTTTTTAAGTTTTAAACGGATGCTTTACCAAAGGGCACTGTTCAGTTTCAAAGCTGAACCTCCAAAATTTTTCTATATTTTAAAAGGAAACAATGTTTCTTTTCCTTTTCACTCCTTTCCAATGGCTCTTTTTTGCTTGGTGGCTTTAGTCGGAGTTAAATGATTATTTGGTTCAACAACTCAAAACTGTGGAGATTTGAACCTTTTTTGTTAAAATTGTAGAATTGTGGTGATTAAAAATGTAATCCGAATTGTTATTTGAATATGTGAAGATGTAGAATTACTCTCTCGGCCAAGGTAGATTCTATTGAAGGAATTAATGACTATAACATTTCTCTTAATAATCATTTTAATTAAAAAAAGAAAAGAAAAGAAAAGAAAACTACTCAAGTAGACAGTTTCTTAATAGTTTACCTTCGGAACAAGTCTTCCTTATCTTCCATAAATTTCCTTGCTCTTTGGAGATCCCAATCAGGCAAGAGAACTCTGCATAACTCCTCATTATGCATGCCACTAATATTATTAACAAAGAATTCCTCAGTTATAGTAATACCACCATTGAAACCTACCTGTACATGAGAAAAAATGGAACTATCACGAAGAATTTTTCGACCATTAAGAAATGGTCTTATAACTACATTTACGTCTCATAGTTGACATTTGAATACATTTAACGGTTAAAAATCAGTGATAATGCGTAAGAGTAACAAAACTAAACATTACATATTAACACAAATTAAAAAGAGAAAGGGAGAGAGACACCTCTTGAAGCATTTCACGAAAAGCGTAATAATGGATAGGATCTGAATCACACAATGTCCCGTCAATATCAAACAGAATGGCTTTAAGAGAAGGAAGAGAATATTTGCTGCCACCAAATAATGAACAAAAAAAAAGAGGAATACCAACATAAATAAGAGAAAAATTGGAGACCAAACAAGAGTAAAAAACTTGCCATTATGCAGATTACACTGAAAGAATGAGAAAATCAAGAGAAAGAGAAATACCCATCAACTTGTTGCAAATTTGATGAAACAGACATCCGAGGAAGAGTGGTAGAACTAGAAGCCAAATTTTTAAGGTTAATTGGTCTGTAAATTAGTGTTTTCTTCGAATAGGTATTGGGAATATGGTCACAGGAGAGATGAGGACGAGGAAGCAGAGTAAAGGAAGCAAGAGCTACCATAGTATATAGTACAAGTTATGTGATTGTGAGACAGACTTATACTTTTAGTGCGCAACTGATATAGTTGGACAGAAAGAGAGCAGAAGTGAGAGAGATAAGCTAGAATCTCTCTCTCTCTCTCTCTCTCTTAAAAAATTGAATGGTTCTTCGGAATATGCTGATCTCCCCTGATTCATGGGGTTGTGGCCCTTGCCCGTGCGGCTGTTAATCAACTACTTGTTTGTTAGAATCTAACAAATGACATTTTGGTTTTCACAGTCGAGAGTGAAATAGGGGGGAAAAGAAGGTTAAATAATAGGTGATACTTCACGTAAGCTGTTGGGTTACGTAATAAAGATAAGGAAAGAGTCGAATACAACCTCAAAATGAAAAAGACCTTCTCTCGTAACTAAAATTATATTAGATTAAAAGAATATGTAGAATAAACAGTAATCTTATTAAATCTGATTAAAATTATATTACACTAAAAAATACGTAGAATAACAAACCAAAGTCAAAACGACACGTCCCTTTCTTGGATGAGAAAACGAATTGTCGTTCCCGTCCTCCCACATCGGTGCATCCAATTTCGACACTGTTGTTACGAGTGTTATCCACTTAAAACTCAAACTTTCAGTCCAAACATAAAGTCATAAACCCTTTTGAAGTGAACAAACTAAAGCCCAAAAGAGATAAATTAATTTTTCATTTTGTTCAAAAGTCTCAGCAGAGAGAGAGAGACGAAGATGAGCAGAGCTTCCAGTCTCTTTCAACTCTGGCAGATTCCTCCAAGCAGAATACTAACTAGAAGCTATAATGTCTCCAAAGGTTCCAAAGGTCTGGTTTGTTTCAAGAAACAAAACCAAAAAACACAATTTTTGTTTAATTAATCTCTTCAATACACTTTCGTTTTGTGTTGATCTGGGTATGACCCAGTTTTTATTTTTCCCATCTGTTGAGCCTCCAAAATTTTTCTATATTTTTTTTTTCTTTTGTTGTTCAGGGCTCTTTTCTTTCAGATATAATAACGTGATTTCTTATTCCATTTGTATGCCCATTTGCACAATTAGGCTTGCCATGAAAAATTTACTTTTTTTTTTCATTATTTATTCTTTCCC
>NW_010361425.1:790160-800726 GCF_000414095.1 Morus notabilis | reverse complement strand
CTTTCCCTAAGTCCTCTTTTAGCTTTTATGTTTTGGTCTTTGTTTTAATGTTTTGAAAGTCGTGATTGTATTTTTCCAACTTGAATCATTTACTTATATATGTCACCTCCAAATGTAGGGGCATATATGATACATGGTGCCAACATTTATCCACCTTTCTGTTCATGTAAGAACATGCAAACTACTTCATATGAAGGTGTGAATACCACTGGAAGTTATGTGCCCACAATTTTAGTTGAAAATGAAAGAAAGCAAAAGGTATGAATTTCTCATTGTGTAGTTGTCTATTTGGTTTCAAGAATAAGTTCGAAGTGCATATGGGGTGCTCAAACGAGCAAGAGAAACTAAAAATAAAACAAAGTTTTGAGTAAAATAAGATAAAATAAAAGTAGTTACAGTAATTATTACTGAGTTTCTGAACTATTTTCAGAGAAAAAATATGGAAAGGGAGAATTGAGTCATTTTTCCTTTTCTCAACTTTCTTTTATATGGTGTAACCGTAAAATCTGAAAACTGACCTTCAATATCTGAATCAAGAATTTGAACTGTGAGAAAACCAGAACTATGAGAGAAATCCGAAAGATAAAATGTTTTTACTATGCAAAATGGGTTTGAATGGGGGATAATGAGGAGGGAAGGTGAATTTCAAATTAGCTGGTTTGAACCAGTTTTTGCAATCCGAATTGGGTCCTATTCTATCTCCCAAACGCCCATTTGGATTGGATGTTCAATCCAAATTGTCTCAGATGGGTTTGCCCAAAAACCAAATGCCCTCTTCGTTAGCTAATCATACATTTTGATTTTCTGTCATTTCTTATTAGCATTTTGTTAAAACGTGTGGTGATCTTTATAATTCCATTGCTCTAAGTTTAGGACAAATCATCAGAGCAATTGGAAAGAATCGGGGCATTTCAGAAGCTGCCTATGGTTATGCCTTCTGTTGATATTCTTTATTCAGCTCTAAAGAAGGCCAGGAGAGTTTTTCCAACTACGGGTATTTGTTATGTGCAGTTTGTTTGAGTTTCTTGTCATAACAACTTTATGGTATGAGATGGAACTCTGCTCATAATTCCTGCTTCTAACCTTGATATTTAACTTGTTTATTTCTCAGGTATTGCCAACATTGCAAAACGAGAGAGAAATAGAGGTGCGAAGCAACTTGATGCGCTGATGAAGGTGCGTTCTTAACTTTGAGATCTATTATGCCGATTGTTGTTAGTTAAATAAAGTACCTTCCGGCTTCCGGCCTCAGCAAATAAATATTTTTTGATAAGAAAATCTTTATTGATTAAAAATCAATAACAAGGGCAGAGGATAAGGTATCCTCAAGGCTGAGAAAAACAGGAAAGTAGTCAGGAACAGAAACAACGTCTGACCAGGAAAAAAGAAAAACAGAGAACAGAAAAAGCTACCAAATCATCTCCCTATTACATCTTTCCAATTTAAAATAACCAAAGAAAATGGAAATCCGTTAAAAGCTTTATCTGACGCAGCTCAAAGTGAGGCTGAAAATTTGCTTCCTCAAAGATATCAATTGACTCCATCTCCAATTCCTCGAAAAGGCATTTGTTTCCAAGCAAATAAATAATTAGTGTATGCCTTGAAAAAGTAAAATCTTCTATTTTGGATCTTCAGTGAAGGATTGTTGTCGAGGCTGACATATAGCTTTCTGATCCATGCAGGAACTAGCAGTTCCCTTAAGGACTTACTTGGAGAATTTTCCAAAGAAAAGTAATCTTCATCCTTACGAGCGATCTCTTATTGAATTGACTCTTGGGGATGGAAACTATGAAGAGGTAAACAAAAAGCAATCTATAGTCAACATGAATTCATGTGGATCATTCACCTTATTCATCTTATAACATTAACAAATTTTTTGTAGTGTCCAATGATAAAACTTAATGCAGAATGTGTCCAAGTTATGTTAAATCTCGATAACTCATGTTTTACTTGTGCACTCACATGAGTATAAGTTCTCTTTTTTTTTCCCCCCAATGAATATCCCTACTTAGTCAGTAATCCAAGTTATTGTCATACATCATGACGGATTTACTCAAATTTTCATTTGCAACACTTGAGACATTTCCATAGATCTTCAATCTTGAAGCTTGCTATGGCTATTAATTCTTGAATAATACATGGTTTATAGGTGTTGGGCAAGGTCGACTCTCTGAGGAAGAAGGTGGTATCCGTTGGAAAGGAACATGCTTCTCTCTGTGCAAAGGTTGGATTCATTCGGCACTTCATGCTCATCATATGACTTTCATTTTTGCTGTTTTCTGATCATCAACCCCTAAGACGTGTGCTTTGACAGCCCATATCACACATTATCTGATGATTCAGTATGACATACTTCTAGATCATTGGAGTGTTTCTTTTTTCCTTTATTTATTTTTTTCCCCCTTTGGTGAGTGGTAAGGTGGTAAGGGCTGCTCATGTTTGAAAAGTTCATTCAGGCAAAAAGAATCCATTCAGGAAAAGAGAAACTTAGAAAAAAAAATGATGATTTTTACTTCCATGACGCTGTAAGAAACTTTTATACCTATGGATTTTTTTTTTATGGGGATTAGATAACGTTACAAGCCACACAAAAGGTGCAAAAAGATAAAAATACACCAAAAACCAAAATAAGAAAATAACAGAGCCAACCAGTGTTAATGAAGTACCTTTCTAACCTAAAAGGATTAAGGAAAGAGAAAAATCTTTAAGAGTGCTTGGGATATAGACCAAAAAAGAAGCAGAAAATTCACAGTCCAAAAGAGAAACCCTACCCGAAGACTTATCTTCAAAAACTTATTTTATTTCTTTACACTCAAGTAACAACAGTGCCAAAAAAAATTGTATGACCGAAACCAGGGGTTTTGCAGACAAAGTAGATCTGAAGTTGGCTCACTAAACTCACTTTTTTCAAAGGACTGGGCCACTGAGACCTAGCCACAGTGCAATACAAAGATAATTAACCAATACTTTCATCATTTGACCTGCCTTTAACAAACTGGGTTTTGATCACTTGAGCTTTCAAAAAGTAAGTTTTTCTGAAAACTTGTGAGAAGAAGTTTACAGGTGGCACTTTTGTTTTACGAAGTATGCAATGCTAGATCTCTCTTATGATAAGCTTCTTAGTTTTGTTTATACTTTATGTATGATCTGGCTCTTTTCGGTTTCGTCCTACAGAACACATTTTAAAGTTGGTCAATACTCAATAGAGATTACATTACCTGGATTTTTATTTTATTTTATTATTATTATTTTGAAAATATGGGTTATTAACGATCTTGTGTATGAATGTGCAGTCCTTATCTAAGCGAGAAGCAGAGGAACGACTAAGTGAGGTCAGTTTTTATCTTTCCTATGATGCCTTTTCAGACCTGTGAAGTTATCTAAATCTGTAACTTTTACCTGCAGGGCATGAAGAGAGTCGAAGAGATATTTAATCATGGTGGGAAGGCAGTTGATGATTTGTTAAACATTGCCAAGGTATTCTTCACGTTAACTTATCTTTTGCAATTTCAAACCACGTTTCTTTTTATCATTTTTTTTCTTGGCTTGTTCGTTGAGTTATCCTCACTTTTAAATTGTTGACCACGATGTATTTCTGGGTTAAGTAGTGGCTTCTTCCTTGTTGCCCCCTGGTATCTCAGAGCGTAGGATCTCAATTATATCATTTTCGGCTGAAACGGAATGCCATGATCATACAATATAGTTTTACCATATCGTATCATAATATGTTTTTCTTTTTTTGGGTTTTCTTTAAAAAAAAAAAAAAAAAAAAAAAAAAAAATCTTTTTGGGTTTTTTTTAAAAAAAAAAAAAAAAAAAAAAAAAAACTTAGGGGTGGGGGATTTGAACTATAGATCTCAACATTCGAGGTAAGCATAATTACTGCTAGGCAAGGACTCATGCTAGGTTTTTTTAGACTTCAATTTAGTCCTTTCTTTTTCCTGCTACTGGATCTCCAAACCAATAATATTACGTAGACTTTGCGGGCAATGCCAGTGGTTGACCTCGAAACGCCAACACTTTGTCTTGTTGGAGCTCCAAATGTGGGAAAGTCATCTCTGGTTCGTGTACTCTCTACAGGGAAGCCTGAGGTATGCACATATTTGTTGACTTTCTCTTTAAAGGTTTTGCTGTTCTTTTTCTTTTCCCACATTTTAGTGAACCGTAAAAATGTATGAAATGCTCTTTCCTGTAATGATCGTTATAGAAAATCTGTAATAACGATCATTATAGATTTTTTTTTTTCTATAGAATACTTTTCCCATGTAATAAATTGACATTTTTTTTTTCTTTTTTGTTCTGGTTAGATATGCAACTACCCTTTTACAACCAGAGGAATATTAATGGGTCATATTGTTTCAAACTATCAGAATTTTCAGGTTCAATGTTTTCTCAATTATGTAAGTTGCAAATTTTTCTGGGTTACCACTTCAGCTATAACTTATTCAGAAGTTGACTGCAGGTGACAGATACTCCTGGTTTGTTAAAGAGGTGTGATGGTAAGCAATTGATTTTTTTTTTTAAGAGGTTTTTGGTGATTTGATTAGCTTTTTACATAGTCTTGAGGACTCTTATATCAACATTAACATTTAAATCAAGTTTATACAAACATTTTCGGCTGTTAATAGTACAACGTGGTTGTCTTTCATACACATTTCTTTTGTTTCAATCTGCAGAGGACAGGAACAATTTAGAAAAGTTAACGCTTGCTGTTCTCTCTCATCTGCCAACCGCAATACTTTACGTTCATGATCTCTCCGGAGACTGCGGGACTTCTTCTTCTGATCAAGTACTGCATCCATTCTCTGATATGGAATAGAATTATAGAACTACTGAAATTAAAAAAAAAAAAAAAAAAAAATAATAATAATAATAATAATAAGAAAAATAATATATCAACCCTCTTTCTATCATATATGATTGAAAGAGAGATTTCCGGAGCTCCCACTAATTGTTCAGTGTCTTGATGGTTGTGTGAATTATTTATAGAATGCCTTTTGTTTTATTGATATTCTGTGATAAATGGGCGTGATACTTCTCTCAGTAGGCATATACTTCTAAATTTGGTGAAAGTATAGAACGGTAGCTTAGATAAACTATGTTTTCTCCAATATCGCCTAACGGGATGCGACTTTTATACGCAGTTCATCATATACAAAGAAATAAAAGAGAGGTTCTCTGACCATCTGTGGCTCGATGTTGTATCCAAATGTGATCTATTACAAGATTCTCCCGTGCTCTTCATAACAGAAGATGCCGATGATAATGATGTTGAGCTGTTGAAGTACCGGAAATCGGGACCTGATGGGGCCTTGCATGTTTCTGTAAAAAACGAAGTAGGGCTGAGTGAGGTAAGCTTTTCTACAAGTTCTTGCATGTTTTGATTTCTCTCTATGAAATTTAAATGACTATTTTGACATTAAAAAAAAAGATAAATAAATAAGAGCGAACCTCAATGTACTAGTTTCCACTGCTATTGAAGGCATGAGCTAGTTATTAAGGGCATGTTTGGTACATATACTTGAACTCATGTTTCCGAGTCTGCTGTAGTGTTTTTTATTGTGAATTTGAATTTAAAAATTTCTTCTCTCACAAAGTTCCCGCTAATGAATCAGAATCACTGATTTGAACGCGTGAATCAAACAAACCTTAAGCCCACAATGCACTGACGTAGCATCCCCACTTGGAGTTAAAAAAAAAAAAAAAATGGAAACCACTTGTGAGGCAGAGGACCATTATGAGTTTTTTTCTTCAAATATCATCCTTCCATTGATTAATCACCATCTTTTAGGTTTAAAATTTCTTTCCTATTTAGGGAAATCTCTAATTTGGCCACCTTCTTTAACAATTTCTTTTAAATTTTCTTTTCACTTATACGTGCTTGAAAATTTCGAAGCAAAGTTTAGAAATGTTGTTGCTTTTGTCTGATGCTGTCTTGTTTTAAAACTACTTACGTAATTTTATTATATATCCTGATAACTTCCTACTTCATAAATTGATTTCTCACGCTCTACAGTTAAAAGGTAGAGTGCAAGAGCTGCTGAGTTCTCAGATGGCCAGGATTCAAGCTCAAAAAAGTGACCAAGCAGTCGGCAAAGTTTCACTTTTAGAGACGGGCTTCTGAATGCGTACATTGTGTCAAAAGCTTCTTGCAGAGGTACAACTTCCGGAGTACGAACTCGACATCGGCAAGGAAGACGAACTGGATGAAATTTATTAGTTTGCGAGGAACCAATACCTGAACAGCATGCAGATTTTTGCAAATTCAAGAATCACCATCTTCTTCAGAGTTAGGGAGGATTTGAAACAAAGGCAAAAACGTGAGATATAGTTCGTTGTTGAGATAAAATTAGGCAAGTAATACATATAATATGTTGAATATTGGCTCAATTTGATTTGAGTTTTGTACTTAGAAATTTTTGTTTTTCTAATTGGAGCAATTTTGACCTGTAGAAAGGAGGAAGATGTTTGGTAACTGATTTGGAGGGAATAAAACCAGTTCTCCAAAAAATGATGTATCTGGTTTATTTACACATGTTTTGGTTTTCTTCTTTTTGTTGCATTGATGGATAGCTAATGGCAATTTCAGTGTGAGGGAAAGAATATACACAACTACAAAGACGAACCCTGTGGGCCGTAATACTTCTCAATGGCTTTCGAACATAGTCTCACCATTCTTACACCCAAAAAAAAAAAAAAAAGAACAAATAGCAAAATAGCAATGACGGGTGAGCCGTGATCAAAGGGTCACTTTCATTTGACATCTTTAAACATGAGATGATTGATTCTGTCAATGCCAATATCAGAAATAGGTTCAATGGGCTGATCATCTCCCTCCATGGAAGGCTTTGAGGTTGCGGGTTCTCTACTGAATTCATCTGCAGAAGAGAAAAGAGTGTTAAGTTATATAAGGAGCTGAAAAGAGGAATTTAACAACAAACACAAGCCTGAATTCTCAAAGAAACATGAAACAAGTACAGAAATAAGAACTAGAAGATTGATTGTGTTTTAGCATCTTTGAAACTGCTAAATCGACTAAAGATAGTTTCGAACTTGGAGGAAGGTGAGGAGCGATCTTCCGAAATCTCAAATGTAAAACGAATTTCTGGGAAGAAGATTTGAGGCTCACCAAATAAAGAGTTCAAGGAAGTAGGGGGAGGGGTGAACATGAAGTTGAGGCCAATGTAGAACCCCAATGCTAATACAACCGTCACCATAGCGTAAGTTGGCACTGCCAATGCCCAATACCTGGAGAGACAAAATTCAATTTACAGCATTAAGCCCACAAAAAGTTAAGATAATCAAATAATCAGTAGTTCAAATATTTCCTAATCTATCAGCCTATATCCAGAATGTCTCCATTTTTTTCTCCTTGAACGAAATATTGCCTCAGAAACGAAAAAACCAAGAACAAACAACTAAAATCAAGAGAATCCATGGTAAGGTATTCCTAAGAGATCCCTATTAATAAAAGGCTACAAGCATCTAGGAGCCAAACTCCACCATACTTTATTCCCGTTATGAACATGTCTCCAAATTTAAACAGCTCAAAGCTCTTTGCATAGCTTGAGATGTTTGATAAAATCTTCTTCTCATCATCCTTGTCAAATTTTTTTTTTTTTTCTCATTCACATATGTATACCACCACGTCAAATTTTTCAAAAAAGTATCTCTAAACTCTTTGTTATTCAATTAATCTGGGGAAAAATTGGGTAGACTTTTCCCCTCTCTCCTCAGAGATTTGGCATAAAATGATTTTCATCCTGTCTTGGTCTGATCTAGATGACTACAAATCTAAGCCTTGTGGACTTCTTTTTCCCAAATCCCAACCAAATGGTTTCTCAAGAAGAAAACTGAATAGAAGTAACATTCCACATATTCATTTAACAAAAAATGAAATAAACCAAACTGGACAAGCAGACAAAAATCTTAAACTTCATCAAAATTAAAGATGTAACAGAAATAAACCAAACGGACCTGCTAGGATAGTAGAAGATCCCTACAGAATGCAGCCACGACTCGGGAACATATGCCCATATCAAGAAAATAGCTGCTCACAGCAAACAATCCAGGTGCATGAGAAGCTTATTAAACCCAATGCTGTTAAAGTTTTGAGAAAAGATCTATCTTATTTATGCGACTTTTATGAATGTAAATGTTTTCAGCTGTTAATATTTCCAGTTGGAATTTAAATTAATAGCACATTCGCAAGAAAGTATAGAACAAAGATCCATGATTCCATCTTATGGTCACATATCCATACCATAATACCTTGTTAAGACATTACATTATATTTTGCAACTCACACAACTAGACTACTTGGAGTCAACCAAATCTAAGTTGAATTAACAAACCCCGTTTTTAAAGTGAATAGATAAATCATAAACATAAACTGGACCTGTAGCAACGATGGTTGTGATAGAGCCTACAAAGCCATAAACTTCTGAAGTTTTGGGACCATGTTCTTCAGGCAATCGAAACCCGGATAACTTTTCATCCGGATCTTGGAAGGACACACTTGCCCGCCTCTTCTTTGATAGGCTGAGGATTCTTCTGGGGCTACTGACAGAATATGAATCTTCCATTCTTGGTGCTTTTTTTATATCCGAAAACCCCAAGCCCCTCAAGTGTGCATCTCATTAGAAACCAAAACTCCCACTGGCTGCAGCCTGCATCATCACAAATTCCCACAACATTTTATCGAAAGTTAAGATGTGCTACACACATGATCAACAAACGAACGTTGGCTTATGACCCCAGAAATGAAATTCCCTAGAACGTAAGCAGAGTCTGCGGACTATCTTCTTCTCTGACGAGAGACTTTCTCGCCACTTACTGCAATTGGGTACGCCAAAGAGAGAGACACCCGATTTCACGTTCAAGAGCATTCACCCATCTTTGCTTTCTCAAGAACAAAAGGTAGCCGAAATTCATGGCTATGAACAAACCTACTGTTTTTTACGGTCACGAACAAAAGCCCCAATTTTCTGAGTTACATACAAGCAACACAAGTAAAAATCTAACGATCAACACCTATCTCGCCTCGAGATTAAACTGGTTTCGTCGAAGAGGCATACATCTCATGATTCACGAACACGAACAAACACCCATTTTAGATTTCGTGAAAAATCAAAAGCTGCCGATGAAAAAAGCCACAATAGGGTAGCCGCTGATGAGGAAAGCCACAGGAGGGGATAGCTGAAATTCACTGCTATGAACAAACTCGGGGGCGTTGGTGTGCAAGAATCAATAAGAATCATATTTATAAAAAAATATAGAAAATAATATAATTTTTAAAAATATTATTATTATATTTAGTTTTATACATAAATTTTTTCTCAAATTTTTAAAAATATTATATTATTATATTTAATTGTACATGAAAATATTATGAATTAAAAAATATATTTTTTTAAATGAATAATAATAATAATAATAATTAATTATTACTATTACTATTATAATTATTATAATTATAATAATAATAATAATAATAATTATTATTATTATTATTATTACTATTACTATTACTATTATTATTATGAGATTCTCATGATTTTGAGATTCTTAAGAATTTGAATAACACCTTATTGGGTGAGTTTATGATTACCTCAAAATGTGGTAATATGAAACCCATAGACTTCACTTTCTTGAGTTTTAAAAAAGTCTAATAATTATACCAAACATGAGAATCTAAAAGATTCTCATTTTCACCCTTATGATTACCCCATACCAAACGCCCCTAACTGTTTTTATCAGTCGCGAACAAAAGCCCTAATTTTTTCTAAGTTACATGCAAGCAAAACAAGTCAAAATCTACCACTCAACACCTTTCTTCCCTCGTGATTAAATTGGTTTTGCCGAAGAGACAAACCCCCGAATCACGAACACGAACAAACACCCATTTTGAATTTCGTAAAATTTAACAGCTGCCGATGAACAAAATCACAGTAGACCTTCGGTGGAAAGAAGCCCTTATTTGCATGAGTTAGCTACAGTTAAATGAGGTCTGGCCATATAATTAAAGAATTTCTATTTAATTTTATATTACTATTTTGTCTGCAGCTATCACGTTAGGCTGCCCCCTCCCCTTCACCAGAAACAGTGATATTTGGTAGATGGATTCATTCTCTGATTCGAATTATGGTTTGTGATTTGTTATAGTATTTTTTCTCACAAAAAATACACGTAAATTGAAAATGGTTATAATCATATGGTTCTAATCCATGAACCAAACGCACAGTAACTTTTCTCTTTTAATTAGGGCCATCAAAAGTGATATCCAACGGTTGTAGTTTAGACTGTTCAGGCATTAGAGGTAGTGCCGGACGGAAGACAATTCCTATAATTATAATATTATGAAATATATTATAAAATTATATAATAAATAATAATATTTGTTACAATAATATTATATTATACTATAATATAATATATATTTGCAATATAATATATAATTATTATTATATTTAATATAATACAATAAAACTATTATTATATAACATATATATAATATAATAATATTATTAAAATGGTTAATATAATTATAATATTATAAAACGAATTA
>NW_010361425.1:731605-790076 GCF_000414095.1 Morus notabilis | reverse complement strand
ATTATTATATTTAATTTTATAAAAAATACTACTATCCCAATTATTATTATAATTATTAATTATAATATCACAACTATATTATATTATATTATATTATATTATATCATAATATCACAACTATATTATATTATATTATATTATATCATAATATCACAACTATATTATATTATAAGATAAAATTATGTTATAATATATAATATTATTACAAAATATTAAATAAATATATTATAATTTTTAATTATATTATCTTGTAATATTTTTATTATATAATCACGTGACCACATTTAATCCCGTAACTAATTTTTATTGTATTATTATAATTATATTATACAATTTTTAATCAATTTTTGAATTTCTATTAAAAACAAGTAGATAAAATCTTCTATATCATGTAATGATGGATATTGTGTGGTCATGTAATGATGGAATCAATTAACTATAAAACTATAAAATTAATATAACTATAAAATCACGTGACCACACTTAATCTCTTATTTTTTATCTAATTTTAACAGAATTTTTTACAAAAGAATTTAAATGGGACAAATTTAAAATTCAAAAGACAGTGAGAATTCTCAAAACTTAAACGATAAAGTGGGAATAATATTAATCTTTAAAACTAATAAAATTAATCTTTAAAATTCAAAGGACACTAATAAAATTAATCTTTTTTTATTTTGACAAATTACACATTTTCGTCTGAACTATAAGTCTTATTATAAAATGTCGTCCAAACTTTATTTTTATTTTTTATTTTTTCTTTCTAAACATCAACAAACTCTTGTAAATTTTCCCCTAAAAAAGAAGGCATAAATCTTATCTAGCCCATTGACGAATTGGAACCACCCATCTGGTACCTTGTTATGACTGAAATATAAGCATAGCACATGCGCTTGCATTCATCTGTCAACTCAGAATTTATTTCCCTTTTGTAGCAAAAAAAATAAAAAATAAAAAATAATGACATGCCCATTGGATTCCATTAATTACTTGCCAAACACGTTGTAGACTTTGCATGTGTTGGCACGTGTAGGTGCAATATTAATGTTACCACGAATATATGCAAATTTGCTTTCAACTTTCCCATATATTTGAGCATGAACTATGGACCATATTCTTTTGTGGAATCGGAATGATGTTCTCTCTTGTAATTATACTTGATAGTTTTACTTTGTCCTTATCAATTTATACAAAGAAGAATTTCATAGGCAGTTGTTTAATTGTAAATTATAATATGTATTTCGAAAATATACATTATAAGTGTTTACACGTAATAAAAGTACACACAACATTCATGAGATGTAAATTTTCTTGTATTTCTAATTTCTAAGGAACTATTATTCAAATTAGGCCTTTTTAGGGAAATCATTTGATATGCTTGTAGGAAAAAGTTTAATAGGTATTTCATGTCGTTAATTATTTGATTTTGTCTTTGTTACCGAAGAAATGTCAGTCCAAATGTTAAAAGAATAGATCCTGTACTCAAAATTGTTGGATATTGTTCTCTAAAAAAAAAGAAATGATGGATAATGTGGTGCATGGAATTTCTGAAACTTATCTAGAATTTAAGAAAGAGTGACAAAAAGCTTCCCAATATTCAAAGATGACGATGTAAAAAGAGAAAAGTGGTACAAATTAAAAAATGCTCGTTGCAAGCACTAATTTCGATTCAAATGGTCACAAGCTATAGAAAAACATTATGGCTGCGTTTGGTATTATTTTTCACTCTCAAAATCAGCTTTTACTTGTAATAAAAGCTGATTTTAGTGTTTAATAAATCTCCTCAAAAGTATTTTTTAAAGAATTTTTGAAGAATTTACAGCTAAAATTAAAAACAGTCAAAATACAACTTTAGTTTTTAGATTGGGCAGAAATTAACATAGTACAATTAATAAAACTTTCATAATACCCATAACCCTTAATGAAATTTAAAATTTACAATATTTTCAATCTAAAATTCACTCGTAATATAATATAATATAATAATACAATAATATAATATAATGTAATAGTAATATTGTAACCAATAAGATCATAATTATATTAATAACTCTAATATTATTATTTTATCATATAACGTGATATTATAATAATATTATAATTATTATAATAATATGATATTATAATTATTATTTCATAATAATATTATATATTATATTGTATTGATATAATAATTATATATTATATTATAATATAGTATATTATATTATATTATGTTATAATATAATATAGTTGTAATTTTTAATTATATTCTAACTGAAATATTATTATTTCTTATGTAATATTATACTCGGCGGGCTTCTCTCCTCCATATTCTCTGCTTAGGGTTTTCGACGGTAATCGGTGGAATCAACTCTGCTCTGCCTCTGCTCTCCAAAATCAATCGAGGTATGCCTATTAATTTGGTGATTTAAGTGTTTAGATTGGTTTTGTAGCAAGAATGCTCTATGATTTACTTCCTCTATTATTGATTTGATCATTCAAAAAAAAAAATGCCACTTGATATCTTCATGGATATAATCCTTTTTCGCTCTGAAAAACACCAGCCCATGAATGTTAACACTACACCTTCAAAACGTTTTACTTTTGGGTTGCTCTACTAAGAGATAGCTAAAGAAAATATAATTCTGCTACTTCAACCTATTTCATCATTCTTAAACATTCTTAAAAAGTAAGCAGCGGCTGCTGCTGCGTCAAATGGAGTTGTGTCTGTCATCTTGTTTCAGCCGCAAAAATATGCTAAAATGTAATGTGATCAGTTGCTAGCATTTTTCCCGAAGGCAAAGGTCGGTTATTTTTCAAGCCCGTTATGATTTTCTGATGACTTGTGGGATTTAGGCCGGTTGTGTTCATATTTATGTTTGTGGAGATTGTTATTTGTTGTTTGTTGATAGTGCTTAAACCTTAAGGCAGATTAACAATAATGTTTGTTTTCCGGTTGAATTATATTCAAACTCTCTAATTTGTTAATGTTGGTGTTCGGTTGGATTTGTTAATGACTTCTTGTTTGCTGGTTGGTAATTTATGTTTACTAAGTTATTTTATTTTAAATTATTTACTATTCATTTATAATGTAATTTAAATTATTATATTAATTATTAAAGTTTTTATTTAGAATTCAATTATTATTTATTTAATATATTATTATTTAAAATACTATTATATATTTTTAAAAAATTAAACCACCAAATGCAGTTTTAATTTTTTTTTTCAAATGAAAACAATCTCATAATAAAATTACTTAATGCATTTTCAGAAATAATTTTAAAATAAATAAAAACGTTTTTATTTTTATTTTTATATAAAAAATAAAATCACTTTAAAATGAGTTCCAAACATACACAAAAAGTCACGCGGCACATTCGTGACCCACCAAACAGTGGGACCAATTTTTGTGTCGTTGCCAAGAAAATGTAAAGTCATGGATCAATTTGTTGAAATTAATATATACCTTCGTCGTCCCTCGTTTTCCCCTCTCTCTCTCTCTCTCGCTCCTCTCCACCAGTTTCTCTCTCCTCGCGCGCTTCCTCTAATCGGGTAAATTGATCTCCTTTTTCTCAATCTTATATTCCTCTAGTTTCTTAAATTCCAATTCCGATCTGCTTTCTCTGATTTGAATATGTTGTCGGTGCAATCTTGTTTGGTTCCCGGGAAAGAAAATGGAGGGAAAGTTGCAATATTTTGTTTTGAATTCAAGTATCGCGGGTTTCTCATTTTCTTTTAATTCCTCCGTGCTATTTTGTTTCGTTTGTAGCTTATATATCTGATTCGCTACCATTTGGCTTTGATCTGTGTATTTATATGTTTGATCTCGTTTGTGTTCGAATATTATTCTTGATCTGGCTTCTGAGGAAAGCGTATGGAAAAATATATCAAAAATTTCAAAGTTTTAGAATACAGTATTATTTAGAAGTTGTAAAAGAAGCAAAATTGCTTCCATTAACCTGTAGATCAAATTTTCTTTAGGAATTCTACATTTTTCTTTCTCTTTCTCTTTTCTGTTCGTTGGATCTGTGGAGAAATGAATGTTTGGTTAACTTGAATAAACAAGAATAGTTATTTTTATTAGTTTAATAAAAGTGGGTTCTGCATAGCTCTGCAGATCTGATAGAAAATTCACAAATGTCTAAGACTTTGTGGCTAGACGTAGATTTATATGGCCGCATAAGCGTAATTGATTTTTTTTTTTTGGCTCTTTATTTCCCTTTACCATTGTTTTGCTTTTGGTTGATGCAGAAAGTATATCCCAAGATTATTTAAGTTGTTTCTATGGGTTCAATCGTTGAATCTGCAAAGCAGGTATATGAATATATACATCTTCACAATTGATTCTCAACAGGAAATAAAAGATTAGTGGTTCACAAAAGCTTGATTCAATTGAAGATCCTTATGCTTTTTACGTTTAATTTTCTGTCTCAGGATGCTAATGGAAGCTTAGCTGAAAAGAAGCCTACGGTTGTTTTTGTACTGGGTAAGCACTTTTTCCAAATTTTGTCAAAGTGTATGGTAAATGGTTAAATTACATGTATCATTCCAAGCTAGGTGTCCTCTGATTCCAAGACGCTCTGACTGTCAGGTGGCCCGGGCTGTGGAAAGGGTACCCAATGTGCTAATATTGTTGAACACTTTGGGTACACACATCTAAGTGCCGGTGACCTTCTGCGAGCAGAAATAAAATCTGGATCTGAAAATGGGTATGCCTTTTGTCTTACTGTCTGTTTTCAATGGTTATGTGATGTATACTGCAATTTGAGCTCAAAAGTTAGGTCAAACCTTAACAACCACGCGCCATGCTAGATGGAGGAAAATGGTAACGTTAAGGTATTATCATCAAATAAGTTAACTAACGGAAAATACCCAATTTCTGGTAAGATTTTTATCAAGAAAAGATACTTCTGATAACTCAGCTGTACCATAATTGTTGACAATTGACACATTACAACACAATCTAGTTGATTCAGCCAAACTCTTCCAGAAGAATTCAAGCAATCATGATATCTCCTAGGTGCTTTTTCCCTTGCTTTATTAACGTTCGTTGGAAATGCTCTTTTGTTGTCCTGTATGTGCTAAGCCAAGTCCATACTCTGTGTTTGTGCTTTCTTGTTTCTTGTTTCTTTTTTTTTCCCCCTTTTTTATGTAACTTAATTATTTACTTTTTCTTTTTGTGTTGCTTGTTATCATTGAGTTAGTTAAACTGAACAAGACACACATTTTGAATTTGAGCTTGTTTTTAAGCAGTGATAATTTCTTTTCAGAGATATTGACACCTTTTCTCTTATGGCTAAAGCACCATGATTCAGAACATGATCAAGGAAGGAAAGATTGTTCCCTCAGAGGTAACAATTAAGCTTCTCCAAAAAGCAATGGAAGAAAGTGGAAATGACAAATTTCTTATTGATGGTTTTCCTCGTAATGAGGAAAATCGTGCAGCATTTGAAGAAGTTGTAAGCCCACTGCACAAACCCTTCTAGTAACTTTATCTTTACCAGAAAATGTATGAGAGTTAAGGATCCTTACGTTGAATGACGACCTGAGTAATGGTTCTTGGCTACTTGCAGACTAAAATTGAACCAGCATTCGTCCTGTTTTTTGATTGTGCGGAAGAAGAGATGGAGAGGCGTCTTCTGAGTAGGAACCAGGTTAGGATTATGTGATTTATCAATCTCTCTGATTTTGCTGTGATCTCTCTCTCTCTGTTTATCTATGCTGTATATGTTCTTATCCTTTCTGTTTATTTTAATGTCATTTCTTGTAATCCGCATGTAATAATATGTTTGTTTTCAATTTTGGGTTTGTCTAGGGAAGAGAAGATGATAACATTGAAACAATAAGGAAGCGGTTCAAGGTTTTCCTAGAGTCTAGTCTTCCTGTGGTTGAGTACTATGATTCCAAAGGAAAAGTTAGAAAGGTAATTGTGATGTTCATATTACTAAGTTGTGTTAATATGTATGTAGCTCTTATTGTAAGCATCTTTGGGTTGTGATATATTATTGCACATTAATCATAACCATGGATTTTTTTTTTCTCTCAATCAGATTGATGCTGCAAGGCCTATTGGCGAGGTCTTTGAGTCAGTTAAAGCCATTGTTGCCCCACAAAATGAGAAGGTAAAGGGTTACGGCCGTGTGCTGAGGTAATATATACTCGCTTTAGATGTTTACAAGCGGAAAATAATGAACCTGAAGGAATTTTATGAACTGCTGTTAAAGGAAGGATGATATACAAGAGTACGATCGATGTTGATTTTTGAAATATGTCTAATTTACTCCTTAATGCTAATTTATGGTGTTTGCAGGCTGACTGAGTGTTGCAGTTGTACCTAAGATATAAGACGTGCCGTCTATTGAGGTAAAATTTTGAATATTGTTAGAAATCTTGATTATAAACCTCAAGAATATGAAATTCTGATGCTATTCCCCGGTGTTAACGAGGTCATTCAAGTTGATCTAGTACAATTAGGAATCGCTCCTTGATCATATCTTTGTTCAAAACCGTAGTTTAGTTGGTGATTGTTAAACTCAATACCTCCATACACATGTGATAAATTTTTATAACAGAGTTAAGATGTACAGGCTTTTCACTGGAATCTCCAATGTGATCTTTTATGTTTGATTCCCATTCTTTATTGAGTTGCCAAGAAATGATTTGATGATTAAAGGACGCTCTTTAGTTTATCGCATTAAGCAATAGCTTGTCAGTTTTCTGTATTAATTGTAGTCTTGAAGAATCTGAGGATTGCGATATTGTTCACTTGCGTTCCATGTTTGAAGGAAAATGAAAATAAAATACAAATTCTTATTGCTAGACTATGGGACAATAAAAGACTCATTTATCAAAGAAAGAAGATATGGGCGTGGGACCAATTAGTTTTCACATGCAAAGCTACTTGCGGAATTACAATTTCTAATGAAATGAATTTCTACAAATATTTAAATCATTCAGTGAGCTGGTATTCTTGACTAAAATTATCATTATAATTCTTGCAGGTTATGCTTTTGTGGGCTGCATATAACAGTATTTCATGTGCAAGGTTTTTGTATTTTGGTTATTGTTTTAGAAGGTTGTAGTTTATATATTTAAAAAAAAAATGAGGTATATGTCTTTGTTATCATCCTTATTGTATTATATATTAAGAGTACTAAACTGATTATAATCACAATAATATTTACTCTCTCTTACTACCCAGTAGGCATCAATTTTTACTTATTTTTTTTTCAAGTTCTCAGAAGAAAAGGTTTTAACTGTAGAAGTAAGACGACGAATATTATATTCCAAATAATTGAAAATTCTGTACGATAATCATTAATATACGATTAAGTGTCTTTTTTAATAGCAAAATTCAGTTCCCCTTAAAAAAAAAAATCAGTTGAAGTAATTAAGGGCCCGTTTGGTTTGGGGATCCAGGACAAAAGATTAAAATCATGTGCTGAAAACATGTTTGGTGTCGTATGGATTGGAGTTATGGACTTGAGTTAAGATTCATTTTTTAGGTCTTGATTCAAAATCAAGACCCCCCTGATTCAGCTCAAGACTTCAGTCTTTGTGCAGTAATTTCACTGTGCTTAAAGCAGTTAATCCTTGTGGTTTTTTTCGCATCTCAGCACTGTCATTTGCAGAGTGACTTTTTAACAAAGGTGTACATGGATGTAGAATTGTAGATAATGTTGTTATTTTCTTATTTATCAGTTTGGTTAGCAATATAATATTTCTCACATTTTTGATATATGCCTGGCTTGTTATATAATTTCATTCACATTTTTTCCATTTATTTCTTCTTAGTTTGTTATAATTTTGAGTTAAATTATTTGCATAATTTTTTTTAGTACTTCATTTTTTTTAATTATATAGCGAATTATATTTATTACATAATTTTTTAAATTACAATATTTTGGTCATGATTCAAATTCAGAAAATAAGACAACCAAACACTGATTCGAATCACATTTCAGATTAGAATTAGAATCATGCATATACACATTCAAACGAAGGTTCTGATCACTCTGAATCATGATTTAAATCATGAATCATAATTCAAATTATGAATCATGATTCTAAATTAAAAGACTCAAATTATTTTAATTTCAATCTTTATACCAAACAGACCGAATCCTTATAATGGAGGAGTGATTTGCCTTTTACAGCGAATTTTCTGTGGCACGAAAATTGACAAGTGGTACTTCTGAGTTAAGTATCGGCTTCTCTTTTAAGTTAAAAGTCATTCTAGACCATGCTTTTGGAAAAAGTCAATTAGTCATTTTATTCCTTTGGTATATTTCCCAGTATCCTTTATTTTAGGGGAATTCAAATAATGGAGAATGGTACCTATTCTCTACTAGTGGGCCATGAATTATAGACTTTCTGATTATGGTTTGAATTAAAAAGAAAAAGCAACAAACTAATTGCATGATAGACTACACATGGTTACACTAAACAAAAAGACGTAAGTGAAGAAAACTTTTCCTCTTCTTCTCCATGTCGTCTCTCATGGGAGGGAGCTCTATCTAACTTACCTCTTCCTACTTCCAATCTGCGTTTGAAGCAGACAAGCGGGAATGGAGATTGGTAGGTTCGCTACATCCTTCGGAAAGGCAAGGTGATGGTCGCAACAAATCTAGAAGTTGAGAGCATGACAGGGTGTCATGGCCCTTGTTGGGTTGTTGTGGTGGCCGAGAAGAAAACATTCTCTTTAGTTTTTTTATTCATGTAAAGATTTTTTTTTTTAATGAAAAAAAAAAAAAAAAAAAAAAAAAAAAAAAAAACGCCGCGGTCATTGAATTCGACGTCGTGGTCATCAGTGATTGAGAGGAAAAACTTTGCCTTCCCTATTTCATTTACCCTAAAAATGTACTGATCACTAGGGTGACATGTTTAGAGACTAGAACGGAAGAGCATGAGAGGGCTGTTGTATCTCTCGTAGGCATCATGATCGTCAGTAAACATTAGTTCTTTTGTTTCCACCTCGAAATATGTCTTTGATTCTTTTATGATTGTTTTCAAATTTTCAATTGCACTAGGGTACAATCAAAGCTAAGTCCTCACTGGAATTGAACGCTAACCTTTGGTTCATCCTTGCCGGTGGTAAATTACGAAAGTTATTCTTCTTAGAAATGATTAATCGGTGATTTACTGACTTATGGTTTAACATTGATTAACTTGATGATCTATCACTGATAGACCAATATCATTAACCAATATTAATCAGTAATTTACCAGTCTATTATTGATGAACCATTCATTGGTAAATCAATGATAAACTAATGATATATTAATGATAGACCTGTGTAAAATCTTCTGAAAGATACTTCAAAACTGCAATAGGGGCACTGAAAGATACTTGAGAACAGCAATAGTCCTTTTAGCATATCTTGGAGAAGCCAAATTTAGTGCATTATCATTTAGGCATGGGAAAAAAAGAAGTCTTATGGGGGGGAAGTCCTTTTCATACATCAACTATGATACCGTTCTCTTTGATGGTGTCAAGGACAATTCCAAGCCTGCCCTCGATTCTCTCGTCCTTCTTGGGCTCATATGCCATCGCATATACATCAGCTTCAATGGACCTCTCTGCAATCAGATTACCTATAACTCTACAGGCGCTGTTATCCGTAAGTGATTTTAGTGAATACCTCAAATCCTTAGAATTTGTGGTAGCAACTGATACAACTTTGCTGGTGCCCCGGTGCATCACCTTCGCATGAATGAATCGCTTTGAGAAGAAAACATTTAGTAAAAATGGCCTCATATACATGTCTGTCCTTTGCTTCCATGATTTTCTGCTAGGTCTTTTTGCAGCCTCTCCTCGAGATCTTCGAGTCCAAGCAGCTTGAATGAAAGAATCCTGCATAACACGAGACATGAAATATTTATTTTTCACTTCAATTTGAAGAAGCATGTGCAATCAGATCAACAAAACAGACCTTATTAATTTCTCATTCAACATACAAATTCCAAGTTGGAACCTTTTTCTGGATACGTCATCTTGTAACTTGCAAAATTTGGTTGCCTAGTACGAAAGACTTATGAAGCAAGAGATTGTCAAAATATTTTTTCCCTTGATCTTTTACGTATGAAACATATGGCTAATCAAATCAACAAAACATAATTTGCAACACTGTCAGCCGTACTAATTTCCAACTTAACCTATGAATTACATCTTAGGCCTTACATAATGCGGGTGCCTAGGGCTAGAATGAGAGAAGAAGGATTTGCCTGTCTAAAAGCAATTGTACAATGTATATATATATATATATATATATATATATATATGTAGGTGATAACAACACTAACTGGATTACTTTCCATCAGCTTTTACGCGAATATTCTTTGTTTGTCATCATGAACATCCAAGGAATCAAGAAGTTGATTACTGCACAACAAGTGTTGCTTCCAACATGCGCAGGAAATATAGAAATCATATCGAGTATGACAATTTAATTGATGACCTTGATTAAAAGAGGCTCGTAAAGCATGAAGACTTGGTGCTAATTCTTTATATAAGAGATATTCATTTTGTAGAATCCTAAGGAATATGCAGGCATCAACAAATCCAGGCAACACAATTATAAAAATGATACTTTAGGATGTCAATTAATATCTAATCATCTATCTTTTTGTGCCAAAAGGTCTAACTGAAGTAATAAGAATGAAGAAAATAGCATATTCCTGTACACATAACAATGAACAGTTCACTCAAAAACAAATCTACTGGGAAAACGAAGCTTTAATGAAACACCAACTAAACTCAGTTTAGTTTGCAGCTAAACTGACATCTTGTTTTCAAATTATCTTGCTCTTATTGTACTAGTAATTTAAACAAACGCCTTAGCTACATAACTAAGGTTATCCAAACCAAGCAAAAACTCCCCAAAACTAAAATCAAGACAACCATATGAAAATTTGCTATTCTAATATGCGTTTATGGAACAGTCTTATTTGGCACTCAGCATACAAGTTAAATACGTTATCGACTATTCTTAAGCAGTAAATTATCCTCTTAAGTGAGGAATTGATTATTTCTCAAGAAAAATGAACTGGGTATTGAAAAAATCCCTACTTTACGCAAAACCCAGAAAAGGGCAACCCAAAAGTACACTTTTGGGACCAAAAACACAACGAACAGAAGATAATAGCAAAGTAATGGAAGAAGATAATTTACCTTATAGAGAGTGGGAATAGATTTTGCGATAGAAATCGAGGAGATGGGAAGCTTGGGAAAGGAAGAAGCCCAAGAAAGGGATGTGGGTTTGGGTGATGAACATGTAAATGAGCCATTGATGAGCAGAGATGAGGATGGTGGAGCTGATAGCAATGCCATGGCTGACTCCTTTTGACGTCCCAAAAAAGAATAGAGAAAGAGGTTCTTCAATGTAATATCCTAAATCCTTCCTTTTTTTACTTGGCCTGTTGGCCATTGAGATGAAAGTGGAGCGCTGAGATCATTTGCTTTTGAAGTGTGGACTTGTAAGTTGTAATGGGGTATTGATTGAAGAGAAACGACCCGTCGTTTTAGATATTTGTGAAAACAAATTCTATTTTAACTAAACTTGCATTATTTTAATACTTATTAAATCTTAACTTATAAATAATTTTATTAAATTTAAAAAAAACTTACACTTATTACTGTATGACATAATAAAATAATAATAATAAAAATAAATAATTAGTCATTTCTTACTAGTTATATTTAACTTGGAGTTCAAATATGTTGTTTTTATTTTTTATCTCGACGACTGTTTCTCTACTAATTATCAATTCATGACCACATAAATAAGAATAAAATACTTAAGTAAAAGTGTCAAAATTTAATTAGAGGAATGACCACCAAAATAGAAAAAAATGAAATAACAAAATTCATTTGACTAGTGTGAAATACATTCTTTAAAATAACTAATCGTTTAGCTAATGATTATAGTGGAGAAAAGTTTAAAATAAAAGTTAAATCATTAACTATTTAACTAACGACATAAAATAGTTAGCACGGTTGAAGACGCTCTTATGGTTAGTTTGACATTAATGTGCTGTTAAAATTTGTTATTGTTGATGTGTGTTAGTCAGAAGTTACTGCGATTAGAAGTATGTAGGTGTTTGGTAATTTTGTCTCTTCTAAAACTGTTGTGAATACCCGAAGTATAAATTTAAGTATTTAGTAACTATGTATAAAATTATTGTGAAGATCTATAATGACCAAAATATATATAATTTATCCTACATATTTTTAGTTAATTTCATTTATATTTTTAACGTTAATATTCATAATATATTACACAAAAATATCATAAAAATATATATTATTTTAATTTATTATTAAAAGTATTTCTAAAAAATAAATGATTAAATTTCTATTTATATTGTTGTTTTTAAACATTTTAATAATTATAAAAAATATTTGAGTAAAATTCATACTTATTAAAGATTTTCAAATTTTAAATAAATATTTAAAATAAATATTTTTTAAATTTCATATGGATAAAAATAAAATGGGTAAATAGAAAATTAAGTTTTATTACTAAAGTTATTTTAGTAAATTTTGACATTAGCAGCAGAAGTAACTATACAAAAATAATCTCTAACTTCTGACCTGTTTCTCAAATTTTAATGTTTGACAGTAGTTTTTATAAACGGCTAGATAAACAGGATTTATCAAATACTCTTGTAACTTCTCAAAAAAAAATTAAAAACAACATCTAAAAATAATACCAAACGAGCCCTTAGCCCGTATAGATTAATATAAGATTATATAAAAGTATTTTGGTACAATAATTCATAACACAAGGCATAATTTCCTAACTAAAAAAAAAAGGCATAATTTTCTGACAATCTCAAAATATAAGGTAAAAAAAATGTAAATGCCCCCCACCCTCCCCAAAAAGAAAAAAAAGAAAAAGAAAAAAAAACAACGTGAACTACGTCAACTACAAAAAAAAACCAGAAACGTTGTTGCATTTCAAGATCTGGATTTTGTATTCAACCAAATTTCAGATATTTGCTTCCAAAAATTCCATTTCCGAAAAGCATTTCCATTTCCAGTTCTCATCAACACAAAATCAGCTTTTGTTCCGACTCTGAGCTCACAGTTCGATCCGAATTTCCCACCAAATTCTGCTTCCAGAAAACAAAATCGGGAGCTTGGATCGGCAACCGCACAAATGTTGCCGCCTAGGTTTTCCTCGATTTTTGGCGGCGGAGGAGCCAACGCGAAGGCCTCGAAGAGAGATGTTTTGCCGTCTCTGAAGCTCCAAACCGACAAGGAAGTGTACGGCCCCGGCGATCCGGTTGTCGTGACCGTCGAGATTGGAAACCCCGGCGGCAATAGCGACTCGGCTTTTTCGCTTTTGGTCGAGCGGCTAAGCTTTGAGATCAAAGGTATTGAGAAGTTAGACACGCAGTGGTTCGCCACGCAGAAGCCTCTCCCCGGATCGAAGCAGAGGAGAGGTAAATTTGAAGAATTTGATTGGTTTTGTCCTGAATTTTCCGAACTTTAGGGTTTAATTTTCTGCTGTTTTGGATTTTCCAGGTGAGTATGTGTTCGCGGAAGGATCGACGACGGCGCTGGTGTCGAATCAGATTGTTTCAGCTGGGGCAACCAAGTCATGTAAGATTTTATATATCTTATTCTTCTTTTTCGAGATTTTTCTTTATAGATGAATTTGATTTTATCAATTTGTAGAGGCAGATCAATGTTGTAGTTCTGTTTGAGTCCGAATTATTGTAAAGAAGAAGTGATTAAATTCCGATAAGACCAAAGGCCAGAGGACCGATTTCAATTTCTGGGCTTTACATTAATGAGGAAAGAAAATTGGAAGTTCATTTAGCCGAAACCTTTTGAAGTTCTATCGAACCAACAAGTAGTCCTCAACCCAGCTGTCAATCTTTCAAGCAGACCCTGCTGTTCATTTTATGCAGTTTCTAGCTATAAGGCTTTTCTTTTCTAGTTTCTTCTTTAGAAGCCTTTTGCGGTTTTTTCGATATTACAGTAACAGCCTGTCTAATAAGCATGACGAGAACCCGGATTTTATAGCAGACGGATAATTTAGCTTGAGGTTATCAGCAGTGTTGCTCTTCCCTCTAGGTTTGAAACGCTAAGTAACCTCGGAGGAAGATTGAATGTCTCCTAAATTTTATGCTTCTGATTTTTATTATGATTTTGAAAGATTTATACTGGAGAAGGGCTAAGATCAGAACAGTTTGAACTCAAATGGAATGAGCATTTTTCTAGGAAAGCCCTAAAAGAGTGAGAAAGAATAACAACTATTAGCAGTAGTTTGAGGAACTGCCAAACCGCGTCACTTGGATTATCCAAGCTTAATCCATACAATTACTAATTCCCTTAAACCTCAAATCATCCTACTACTCCTCAACTTTTACCAACTGACTAACAAACTCTACTACAGTAGTTACAATGCTAACCAATCGTTTACACTAATAACAGCCACTTGTTATCGCTTATTCTATTCATTTCCCTCAGCCTTCATTAGTCTTCTTACTGCACTTCTTTGCCACTTCTCACATGTACACTCGTATGTAAGTCTTGGTTGGCTGTCAAGAGAACTTCTTTGCCACTTCTCACATGTACACTCGTATGTAAGTCTTGGTTGGCTGTCAAGAGAACTGCAGTAAGAAGACTAATGAAGGCTAAGGGAAATGTATAGAATAAGTGATAACAAGTGGCATTCATGAGAATAAGCATATATCAAAGTGGCATGCTCGAGAAAATTTTCATATTCTCATAAACAATGTGTCCAGTTAATCTTTGATGCAGTTACTTTGGGGGTTTTATTTATTTTTTTCTTCTGATTTAAATACAGTTTTTGATGATAATGGGTCTCTTCATCATAGAGGGGAAGAGGAAAGGGGACATGATTTTACATTTAAAATGTTTCATTAGTTTCCTGCTGATTATTGTTAATGTTATGCATCGATCATATGACATGAACAATATTATAATAGTATCCCATTTTTTGTTCCCGTGATGTTGTTTTGATTCAAGAAAATTTGATCTATGAAATGTGCAATTTATTTCTTAGATGTGGTGAGAACGTTGCTACCAAATGTCATACCACCATCATACAAGGGTGCTACCATTCGCTATCTGTACTATGTTCGGAGCACAATATCTGGGCAGTGGTTGATACTGGAAAACCCCCATTCTCGTGGAGAGTCGGTGAAAGGTTTTACTGAATTGGTTGGTTTTCCATTTCCATCAAGTTGATGTGATTGTTACTTGAACCAATTATTGTTTGCATTAGCATACTATAGGTCTTAGTTGTTTAGGATAATACGATAGTTTACTTTAGCCAGTCTGAGTGTTTCTTTTACTTCTTTTATGACTTCCGAGATCTGTTAGTTGGGAAACTAGTGTATCCAGAATGTTTGTTTAAACACCTTTTATGAGTCATTGTACTTGTTTTCTGTTTCTTGTCTTGTTTTCTTCTATTGGTTCTTTTTTGGTAAAGCAGTCGCTTATCCTGAAAAAAAAAGGAAAAAACAATTAGTTTTGTTTGCACATACAGGGGTATTTATGGATGCTAGAGAGAACACTCATTTCAAGGCTTACATAAAGTCTCATTATGTAGTGGTTTGATCTGTTCTCTTTTTGATTTATGGATCTTTGAACTTTAAATGTTCAGGAGGCTCGTGTCCCATTTCAAGTATGGGTCACTCAGAAAAACAATGGCTTGCCAGTGGAAGAAGGTCAAAATGATGGTGAGTTTTTGCTTTGGCTATTCAATTTGATTGCTAATTTCTATTGCTTATCAATTGCATATTTCAGGCCCAAGGTTTGGTTTTTAAGACATATTATTATGTCGACCTGTGATTTCTACTTTCTAGTTTTCACAAGTTTTCTGCCTATAAAAAAATCTAGATTCCCAATGTATGGTTTTTCTGTAGCACATTTAAGGCACTTGTAATAAATTGTTAAATTGCAGTTAGTGTTCAGGAATCTTCAGTCTTCACTTAGTTGAGGTTTGAAGCTAACTATCTGGCCACTAGCATTTATGGTTAGGAATTTGGGCTCGTCTTTACTGTGGAATTTTCAAACTCTCTCCCTTTTACAAGGTATTTTGAAACTTTTAGAGCTCAATTTCGTGTACTGGGAAATTACCAGGGAAAAATTCATGAGTTCAGAGGGGTGGCGTGACTGGAAGGAGTGATATACAGACAGGGTATTGGGCTAGACTTGTTATAAAACATCATTAACTTGTTAGGTGCGGTGACAAATATCACGGTGGATTCATCTTGTAGAAGACACCAATTAAGTGTGTAATTTTGATTCTTTTGTTAAGCAGCATATCCTAGAAATTGATTTTCTGCATGGAATTTCAAAAGGTGGAAGTTTAATGGAAGATGCCATAATATTGATTAGCATGCAGAAATCAGTTAATTCTTGTGGATTAATTTGCTGTTGGCATTGCCCTCACATTGAACTTTAGTTTCTATTCATAGCTTGAATTAGATGCTCATGCTGCACGAGCAGAAGCTGTTTGTTTGTACTCTGCTATCTGTGTCCTAGAAGCTAATGTAATTATACTCTTGTAATACTTCTTGCAGCCTTTTCCTCCTAATTTTTCATATTCTATAGAGGAAAATGAAAAAAAAAAAATGCTATGGTTTATACTAGGTTTTTTTTAATTTTTGTTGTATATATATATCAGGCTTGTAGGTAAAGTCATTTTTAACATATTTATAAACACTTATCTTTATCTGTATTGATATAAAATGTAGTAGATTTTCCCCTTCCGCCGACGATATTTTTGTGGTGGGACAAGATTAGGCATAGACCTTAGTTTGCATCACATAAGCTTTTCAGTAGTTTTGTGCAATTTCACTTACATGTTCAAATCTGAAGTTTGTTAAAAAATTCAGTTCAATTACTAATTCCAGTAAGATTCTGACTGTTTATTTTCTGCAAATGCCAAATAATTGCCTGAAAACTATCCTTGTATTCAATTCTCTCAGGGATTGTTCCTTCTACGGTCATCCAAATGGACATATTTTGGAAAGAGGCAGATGGGGACTGTGATTGGGTAGGTATTATTTTAATTTGTTTTGCACCTTCCCTGTGATTTCTGTTCCTTTTTTTTTTTTTTTTTTTTTTTTTTTTTTTTTTTTTTTTGCGTGTGTGTGCAGGTAGAGTCACCATGTTTCTTTTGTTCTTTCCTTTCTTTTTTTTTTTTTTTTTTTTCAATAATAGATTCTTTGGTATATTGTTGAGCTACTTGCTTGCAGGTTAGAGCAAACGATATTTATGATGGCATTGAAGAAGGTTATGAAAGCTCCAAGGATGAGATATCATCTGTTTCTTCGTACAATCCCTTGAAAGACAGAACCTTTGGAAGTTCTATGTCCTTGCAATCATATGCAGCAAGGTCATCATTTAAAGATGGTGCATATCTTGAAGGAGAGCGTCCAAGTTTGTCTTTGAATTTAGCACTTCCTCGGCTCTCTGTGGCTGAAGTATTATATGATTCTGGTGCTGGTGAGTCATGTGAGATTGCTGTGTTTTAGAGCTACTCTGGGATTCAATAGCATACATTTCCAGCCACCCACAATTGAGGAATTATTTTCTGCAAAAATTTCCCATAGTATTAAGTTATTTTGCTAGTTGTATTTGCGAGGGTTAATCTCACACTGGTGCCTTATGAACTTTGGGATCTGGCCGCCGAACTTTAAGGCCTTGTTTTGTGGCTTCATTGAGAAATTGGGTTGAAAAGTGAATTTTTGTGAGAGAAAACACTGTAGCAAAAAGTTGAATTTGAATTTTTGTTGGAGAAAACACGTGGCAAAAAGTTTGAGCCATGATTCGAATTGCGAAACGAATGGGCCCTAAAAACTTGCATTTTGCCCCTTGAATTTTGATTAGCCTTAACCCCTTTTGTTAGAATTTCTTTTAAAATCAGATGGAAAGCAAGGGTTTAAGTGTGGTCACGTGGTCTTTCTTCATTTATTTTTGATAGAAATTCTAACAGAAAACTACGTGATCGCACTACTCCTTTTTCCCGTTATTTTTAACAACAATTCTAATAGAGGGGGCTAAATGGGATTAATTTAAAATTCGGGGGGTAAAGTTAGAGTTTTTAAAGTTTGAGGGGTAATACTGAGAAGTTCCGGGAGCACCAGTGAGAATAACCCTATTCGGAATTTTATTGTTTTGTTTCTTGAAGCAAGAACCTTATCTTACTATTTACGTATGAGATACAACAACAATGTAACTGAGGGGCCATATTATCTTTGCAATAGATATTTTGTCACCCAACTCGTCTCAAAGTCAGCAGCAGAAGCTCAAAAAGTCTCTTTCTGCAGATGATGAAGCAGGGGCACCCTCATCACCAGCAGCCAGAACTGTTGAGCCTCCAACATGTATTTTTATGCACTTTCATTTCCTTCAAATGCATTAGGTTTCTGTTGTCTGGAAACTGAAAAACTAATTTGCTGCAAACATTTCCTGCAGCAGAAGGTTTTACTCGAGGAAGGTCTTACAATATCCGAATGGATGACCATGTTCTGCTCAGATTTTCCCCTAAAAATTCTGAGTCAATTTATTATTTTAGCGACATGGTATGTCTTCTGGCCCTTTTTAGGGACATGGCCTTTTTCCCCTTCAGCTGTCTTCTCCAGTTTTGACAAACTATTGTACACAGATTGGCGGAACTCTTACTTTCTTTCATGAAGAAGGAGCTAGAAGATGCCTTGAGGTAGTTGTGGTAGCAGTGTTACTGAAAAATCATTAAAGTAGCTGAACGCTTGTTTTATTTAATGATGCTCTATGAAGGGATTGCTGTTTTCCAGGTTTCAATAACACTAGAGACTTCAGAAACGATAAGTCGGCGATTTGTCCATCCTTCTCGAAGGAATTCCCCTACAATCACAAAGGTAAAGTTCCTGATCTTATTTTGATGATGATATGATGGTTCATACGAAGATCTGTCTCGAATCTTATTTGGGATAGAAGAGTGCATCAATGGCTATCATGCTTCATCTTTCAGAGGCATAAATTTTAGTGACGCACGCACACATATATTTAGTGTTTAAAAATAGCATATTGTTTGAACATTCCAAGGATACTATATTAATTCCTTTCATTAACTTTTATGGAAATTTACAAGTGTTGATTTTGGATAGTGCTATCGATGTAGTGAAAGCTGTGAGCATCTTATTGTGTTTTGTTTTGTGTATTGATATGATGTGCCCTTGCCACTCTAATCTTGCAACCACGACGACATGATAATCCTCCACAAGCATCTCTGTGCCATACGTCATGGTTACCACATGTTCATGGGATATAAATGTCTTCTTGTCATTTATTTGAAATATGTTTTAACGATTTTTCAAGAAAATTTTCGTGCATTTATGTTCTTCATGGCTGAATATGCTGGTGTCGTTGTTAGTCTATTTGGACGAAAGTTTTCATTTAATATATCTTCATGTATATTCATGTACTTCTCATGCAAGAGCAGAAAAGAGAAAACGTCCCCGTGTGACCTTACTGGATAATCATTGGTGAATAGCATTCTAATGATTTTAATAATCTGTTGCACATTTGTAGGTTCAAAGTGATCATTACGAGGTTGTTGCTGATTTAGTGCAGACGAGCTTCCTGTTTTCCATTCCCATGGATGGGCCTATGTCTTTTTCCACTCCTCATGTATCTGTTCAATGGGCCCTTAGATTTGAATTCTTTACCACTCCAAAAAATCTTGATTGGACCAGGTATGACCATTGAATTATTGAGACATCTTCTCGCTTCCTTGCTAAATTATCAAAATGTTAAAAAAGTTTGTCACAAAAATTCAAAAAATGAGTGAAAACATGGTTTTAAGAGGTTCTCAGTGGTGGTGAGAAAAGAAAATAGTAACGTTTCTTTTAAAGGAGGAAAGAAAAAAGGAATGCTGACAGTTCGGCTTTTAATAAGAGCACCATTTGGAGTGTTTTGTCATTCCTCTCTAAAAGCTTATATGGATTTTGACTTCAGATACGAACATCCTCTTCTTATAGAGGGAAGAGAGAAAAGTGAGTGGGTTCTTCCTATTACAGTCCATGCACCTCCACCCTGCGCTTCTGCTCCTCATACCCGAAATGAGAAGCCTTTCTCCTTGGAACCCTTGTGGGTGCGAAATTGATTGAGGTAAAATTATCGTAACATCGTTATAAAAACTGATGTTGCTTAAAGAATTGTTTTTTCATATGTTATTTTGCTTAGTTGATAAAGATCACTAAAAGTTTCTTTCTTACATGCATAAAAGAGTAGAGTTAAATCTCATTTTTAGTCCCCGATCTCTAGACCAAATTTGGGTAGCTGACTTTTAAAGTGTCTTGAAGCAAGGCCCCAAATCTATCAAATTCTCCCACATTAGTCCTTTTGTCTACCCAACTCTATAAATATCGACGAAAAAAATACGTGAGGACCAAGCGTGTGGTTTAGTGGGAGTTAATTTGTAATTTTACATTTTAGGGCACGGCTATTAGAAAGAAAACTGTTCTTTTTGAGATTTTTATTGTCGGATCAAATGGACTAATTTGGAACAATTTAGGGTCCGTTTAGTTCGCTGATTCGAGTTGAGATGTGACTTTATATGAGAGTATTTTACTGTAGTAAAAAGTTAAATGTGTCAATTTCTGAGAATTTTTTACTGCAGCAAAACTCGAATCGGTAAAATGAATTATGCCTTAGTAGATTTAGGGACTCGTTTTGGAAAGTTTTATAAGGGATTTAGACTATACTTTAGGAATGAAAAAAGTTTTGCATAGAGGAGTATGCCAGAGCACGTTTAGTTCACGCGTTTAAATCAGTGATTTTGATTATGAATTTAAATTTTGTGAAAGAATCCATTAGCATAAATTTTTTTTATTTAAATTTTTTGTGAAAAAAAAGTACTGTAGCAGATTAGAATCATGAGTTTAAACACGCGAAATAAATGGGTTCAAAAAGTGTAACAAGAACCGACTGAAAATGCTAGTAACACGATGGATTCTTCTGAGTTTCAGTCGTAACTATTAATATCTCATTTATTTAATCAATTTGAGTTTTTAATTTTAAATTTTTACAATTAAAAATTTTTAAAAAATATTATATTTAATTTTTTTTATTATAATTAAAAATTATAAAAAATTAACATATTTCAATTTGAGTTAACTACTTGAATTTGCGAAGCACGAGGCCTAAAACGTAATATCTGAAGACTCACTAGTCACTATAAATAATTATACAGGTTGTCTTTGTGCACCACTTGTCGATAACACCAGCTAAAGATGTAGACGTCATGATTATGACATTTTTCTCAGATTGGCCTTTGCTGGCTCAACAGCTGTATTTTCTTTTTTAATTTTTTTAATAGTGTGAGAAGACCCTTGTTGTTGAGGTGCTACAGTGGAATCTCTTGCTTGTTTGATGAAATATTTTTTGAGGCTTTTGTGTAACGCCTGCAGGGTCTATATTTTTGTTCCCCCTCAACATTTCGGTTCGAGTTTAAATTTGTACATTCTTCTTCGTAAAGATTCATAAGTTCAATTGTAGTTGTAAATCCCTTGCAAAGTATCTACTCAAGTAACAGTTAGATTTGTATATGTCCGTATTTAAAATTTACAGCGCACCACAGAACTGTTTTTATTGTAGATTTAACTGTTAAAAAATTAATCTAACGGTTAAAAATAGGGTTCTTCCAGTGGAGTTTTCTTAGGGTCTTACGGTAAAGAATGCCTATTTTTATAGAATATAAAGTTTTAAGGGAAATGAGATAAATACCCTTTAAAAGTGTATGAGTTTAGATTTTTACTTTTTATACTTGATTCATATCTTTTTCAATCAAATAATTGTATAAGTAAAAAGGTATTAATCAAGAGTAAGAGATAAAATTTAAGTTCATACACTCTTTAAGGATAAATTTAGTAATTTTTTTGTTTTGTATTTTTCTGATTTTTTTTAACGACGTCATGAAATCGTGGTAATATTTTCACGACATGTATGTTGTTTAGAAGCTCTTTATCTTGCATGAAAATGTCTCAAGTAACGTTTACATGTTTCACTGGAGTCTGGATTATATGACAGTGCATCAAGTATATTTGAAAACGAAATTGCAAATTGTTGAGAGCATAAGCTTGTTTTCTTTTGGTTTCACCTGTGAATCTAGTAAGAAAGGGGGAAAAAGGTGAAATTGCATTGTGGTCGTCGTTTCATAATTACAAATGTAAGTCCCGTTTATTTCACCGATTCGAGTTTAGAATTTAAGTTTTGTTACAGTAAAAAGCTCTTAGAAACAGTCACATTTAACTTTTTTACTACAGTAAAAAGCTCACATAAAATCACATCTCAATTTGAATTAAAAACTAAAATTAACGAACTAAACGGGTTAGTCATCTGTTCCCAAAAATGAGGATTATTAAGCCAGTTTTAGACGCAGGATAAATGACGGGAATAGATCAATAGGATATGTAATATCAATATTAAATCTTAACAGGTGACGGCCGATTTGTCCACATTTACTTACTACTCTATTTTTCAATTAGTACAAAATTTATTAGAAAGAAAAGAAAAAAAAAAATTCTTACAGAATAAACGTAAAAAGCATATGAAAGATAAAGAAACCATAAATCAAAAGCAATAAAATGAAGCAACCTAAGAGAAAGTCATAGGAATTTCTCAATTTAAAAACTCTTCCCACTACTAGCTTTTATGTTTTTTTTTTTTTTTTTTTTTTTTTTTTTTTTTTTTTTTTTTTTTTTTTTCGCTCTAGATTATTATTTAATTTCTTTGCCAAAATAGCAAGATCTTCCAAATTTTTTTTTTTTTCCAAGAACTCAAATCAACAATTTCTACCTTCTTCTGAACAAGTATGCGGTTATTGAGTTTTGGTGCATTATCAACTTCAAGGCTTCGATAATCAGAAGAGTCCATTTCTGAAACCAGTATTTTCATTTCTTTTTGAGCATTTACATAATTATCTAGTGTTCCTCCTTAAAGATCAATGCAAAGCAGGACAGAAGATAACACCTCATTATTATTATTTATAAAGCCCTACTTGGACTTGGGATTAATGAATTCATTAATAAAAATGAAGGAGGAAAGTGTTATATGGGTCAGGAGAAACTTTTATAATTAATTTTATATAAAACTCATTTTTCTGAAAAATATTTAAATGTCATTAATTATCAAAACAAATATTTAAATATTTAAATTATTTAAACTGGCTCTTTCATTTTTTAAAAATTAAGTATGCGTTTAGTTCGTTGATTTAAATTGTGTTGATTTGAACAATGTGGTTGAAACAGTAATTCAAACTTGTGTTTAGATGTGCAGTAAAACTTTTAATCCGAATAGAAAATAAAATTTGAATTAGTGTTTAGATGAGTCTTGAAAATTGTAATTTAAATTGATCTTGGGTTTTTTTTCCTAATTGATAATAAATATTTTAAAGTTGAAAATGATAATTTTTTTTGGGAGCGTGATAAAAAAATTTTATAGGCAAATGACTAATTAGTAGGATTAAAAAAATAAAAAATATGGCAAATTAATACCATTTTTTGTATTGAAAGGGGCCCTGACGCTTAAAAAGACAGTTTGACCAGGAAAAAAGAAAAAAAGTAGCCTCAGATGTCAGAAGTGGAGGGGAGAAAACGGTGGGAGTGGTTTACTGTAGAGGAATGGTTTGAAAAGTAGAATTGAAAGGGAGGGTTAGAGGTTGTTTAGTTGAGAGATTCGTCCCCTGATTTGAATAATGATTCGTGGTTCGTTATAATATTTTTTTTATAAAAAATACACGTAAATTAAAAATAATTATAACTCATGAACTAAACGTCTCTTAAAATTTTTTTTTTAAGTTAAACTGGAGTTTCAGTTCAAACAAATGTCCTTACCAAATATATTTTTAGACTTTGGAGCCACTCAAACTGAATTAAACTGAAACAGTGAACCAAGCAAACCATATGAAAGTAAAAAATGTCAAAGATATTACTGATCAACTATAATTGTAATCCTTCTTTAAAAAAGGAACTATAGCGATAATCACCTGAAAAAATAGTAAAGCGATTTCAAAGAAAGAACATAAAATAAAAGTAATTTTTTTAAAAACTTTTTCTAAAATTGACCTTTAAAATTTAATGTTAAATTAATATTGCCTCTTTTGTTTAAGTAGTTTAAGTTGCTCTATTTAATAAGGGAGCATTTATAATTTAGGAGGTCAACAAAACAAATATCACAATTATAAAAGGGTAGTTTTGAATTTTTTTTTCTTTTAGAATAGTTCTTGAAAGTAATTTTTTCTTGAAGGAGTTCTTAAAGGTATTTTTAGTGTAAAAAGGAAAGTATTTTGAATCATATTATGACTAGGATTCTCCCTATAGATACATTGGTGTTAAATTAGAACAAGGATTCTATTTTCGTGGTCCTTAAGAGAAAAGGACTCTACTTTCGATTATTATAAAAAGAGGTTAGGGATGTTCATTTATTAATAGGGTTTGGGATTCCGTTTCACATGATCTAAGGCATAAATCAAGATTGGTTCTTCCTTCTCCGTTTTTGTGCTGGGAAAAAGAAAGAGAGAAGCCGTAGTTTATTGTTCTCTTTCTTAGGAAACGTTTGGTTCATGGATTAGAATCATGAGATTAGAACTATTTTTGATTGACGTGTATTTTTTGTGAGAGAAAATACTGTAGCGAACCATGAATCATGATTTGAATCAAGATACGAATCCTCTTATCAAACACACCCATTGATTTGGGATACAATGGATTCAGGTAAACTGTGATAAATTAAATTTAATATTGATTTTGCTAATCTCTTCTCTCTCTCTTTCTTGTCTATTATAAAAAAAAAAAAAAATTCCCCTCTTTTTTCATAACTTATGCGTCAGACCCTTTTCTTTTGTTGTAGTATATTTGTTATACTCTTCTCTATCTAGCATTTTACTGGTAAATAGTAATTGTATGTCCAAAGCAAACTCAGTCATAGAAAATATAGCCACGTATTAAATTCTAGAAATCTGATTCTATGTGAATTTTTTTTTTCCTTCCTCCATGATCACTTTTAGGTGTACTTTTTTTCCCTTTATTCACTACTATAAACTACTAGATGCCCTAAAAAAATTCCATAAAATGCATCATATTTAGTAACTACATATATATACTTGCTAGGGAAATTATTAGATGGGAGAAGGAGAGAAATAGCATATTTAGTAGGCATTTAGTAGGCATTTAGTAAATTATAACATATATATTTTTTAAAATAGATTAATTATAACATAATTTGATACTTTAAGTTTTAAATATCATTAGAAAACTAAAAGTACTCCTAAACTTTTTTTTCCATCTCTTTCCTCTCCCTAAACCTCTATTATTTTTTTAAAAATAATAAATTATAACATTTTTTAAAAATAGGGATATTATATTATATTTTTCTAAAATAAGAAGACTATGACCAGCACCGGTAACCGGCAGCTAGCTCCGGTGACCAGTGGCCTTCGATGGCGATTGGTGACCGGCAGTCGTCACTGGCAACCGGTGACCGGCAGTTGCCGGCGACTGGTAAATACCCTATTTATCATAATTTTTTTGAAAATCTGACGAATGACTTCGGCGACTGGTAAATACAGTATTTATCGGTAAATACCATATTTACTGATAAATATTGTATTTACCATATTTTTTTTAAAATCCAACGAACGACTCTGGTAATTGGTAAATACCGTATTTATTAGTAAATAACAAATTTATTCAAAATTCCAGGCGCCGACATTAGCAACCACTAAATACCGTATTTACTAGTCAATATTGTATTTACTAGTAAATACTATATTTACCAGATTCAAACTTGTTCAGTGAAGTATTTACTAGTAAATACAAAATTTACTAGATTAAGAATTGAATTCAGTAAAATATTTATTGATAAATACAATATTTATCATATTTAAACTTAAATTGAGTGAAATATTATATTGAGAATTGGATTAAAAAAAATTATAAATAAATCATTTCTTTACAAAAATTTCTTCCAAAATTATTTTAATAACATAGCCCTAAAATCTTCTTCCCGGCACTGCCGGCCAAACCTCGCTTCCAAGACGCCGCTGGCCATCTCGCCCAAATCCCGCCGGCTACAACTTGTCGCAAACCCAAACAGAACCAGAAAATCTGCATCAAAACTCAACAAACCATAAGAAAATCGCCAAATTAAAGCCGCTGAAATCAACACGACAAAAACGCGGTGCCAGAGTAAAAAAGAAAATCACGATCTCCATAGCAAGATGTGACTTTAGCAACTTCATATTGATCTGCTAGCTTAATGTTCTTTGAACCCAACAACTACTCTGGAATGAAATCATGATTATGTGCCAAATATGCTCATGAATTGCTAAAGAACAAGATCAAATCTTGTTAGCAAGATCAAGGCCGTCAACTACAATGTCATTTTTGTATCTATCAGAGATGTTTTATTAATATGAAAATTTTGACCCATTGTTAATTTAGGAATTATATGTCATCTAATGCTCATTGGTACGTTCAGATTATGAATTATTTGTGGTTGTAGAAATCTAGCAGTAAATCCACGAATGCTACAATATTGAGGTCTAAAATTTAATCCTCCCACAACAAGTTTTTTTTTTTTTTTTTAATAGGAATTATAAGCAACAATTTTATTGGTTTACATTTTTTTTTTGGAATGGTTTACATGGTCTTAATTATTAGTTAGCTGTGTCTGTACGTACAAAATATATATGAAGCAAGCATCGACAACGGTTCGTGCACGTTAATGCACCGACTCCCATTTCTTCACACAATTAGCTATTCATATATGCTTAACGCTTCATTCTTGGTTGACATACTTTGCTTCTTTCTTTTGGTTGGTGATATATATATATATATATATTAATGCTCATAATTATATTACTTTTAACAGCTCAATTTATATTTACCATATGATTTTATAAAGGAATCGAATATATGGTTTTGAGAATTACGAATTGTTATCATTTTTAAAACTGAGGCCAAGTAAAAGGTAATAGCGGTCTTCAACCTTGGTCAATCTTGCATTTTTGGTCCCTAAACGAAATTTTTTTTAGGTTAATTCAAAATATAAAAAGGAATAATTAATTAATTAATCAACCATGATTTGCAATGTGAAAGAAGTTGCATCTCATATTCTCAGTTTATGTGCTCTAATAACATTTCTTACAAGCTACAATAACCACGTACGTAGCAAATCATATCCAACAAGCTTTCAAATCACATACATATATAAGAGAATAGATAAATATATATCGGAAAGGTTTGGTGTAGGAATTCATGGCAGATCAAGATCAGCTACAACAGCTCATGTTGATCTCCACAAAATGCTGCAAAATCAGCATTGTCATCATCGCGACAATAGCAGTTATAGTCGCGATATTCATCTTGACGGTTCGTTTTTGCGCGAAACTTCAACAACATATGATCATGGTGAGATATGATATGCACCTTCCAATCTTCACCTACCAGTTATATCATCAAGTAATCGACAAGGAAATCATCATCCCTTATTGTGCAGTATGTCTCCAAGAGGCTATTCATGGGGAAGGGTTTCGAAAATTACCCGAATGCAACCATTGTTTTCATGTTCACTGCATTGACGAATGGTTTCTGTCCCACAGTACTTGCCCTCTTTGTAGAAGTGAGGTCTCTTTTCTTAGTCATAATTTCAAGCAATATCAGCGAATTCATACTCAGCACGGTTTCCTTATGCCCACATGTTTTCTTACCTTTTTCAGTTTTTTCTAGTGAAAATGTGGTGGTAGAAACATATATGATATACATCGATCCTTTCGTACGTTCCTATCTATATTTGGTTATAGTTTTACAATTTATTTTTTTATTATGATCTCTTACCCCTTCAAATTTTATCCACACCCTCGTCATCAAATGTTGGGCACTTTAGGGTGGGGAGGACGGTTGTCAGATTGAATCTAATTAGGTAGGGTTGGGGTCTTTGTTGATCTTGAGACATTTTCGGATGTGTTGGCCTTCATCTCGACCTACCCTATGGAGGTTTTGTATTGGCAGAAGAGTTGAGTTATCTTGTGGTGCACATGTCTTTCTTTGTCGCTATACCACCCGAGTGTGTTTACTAACAACTCATCTTTTATGCCATTTTGTTTTGTTAATGTTGAGGGGCTTGCTCTTCTTCGTGTTTTGATGCGCTGGCTTGTGGATTTTTTCATTCCTCTTTGTAATAATGGTGTTTCTTACACTGATTAATTTAGGTTATTTTTTTGTTTGTTTAATACTATTTGGTTATCTTTATCGTCCGCGAGAATTGTTTCGTTGCAGTTTTGTGTAGCTTTCATGCTATGGATTCCTCGACATCGGTTGATCGGATGTTTTCCATCGACCGTAGAGGATCTATAAAAGAGCCATATGTGTACTCGATTTTTAGTGTACCATTTTAGTTGATTTCCGCTTGTAGAGTCCGGTACAAACTATTTTTTGTTGAATTTCATTCGAGTTTTATGATGGAATCGATTATCTGTCAGTGTCGTGTTTCCTATAGTAGAGATTATGCATATAGATTAGTGTTTGTAATGTTTTTTTATACTTTGAAAAAAAAAACCTTTATACACTTTCCCCTAAGGATAAAAATAAATAAATAACTTTATACAATGAAACTATGTCCGAAGTACATGACCGCCTTCATTATAGAAATGGAATTTATATATATTTTACTTCACGTACAATAAAAGGGGGGAAAAAAAAGAAGCAAAAATTAATATTTAGATATTGGAATCACGGATTTGTTATGAGGAAAATTTCAAAGCCTTTCTGGTTCTAGTCAGTTTGGATTCATCAGTCGGAAATAAACTTCAGGCTATAAAACATGCATTAAAAAGTGGAACGAGGAGGCGTTTGGTGATGTTTTTGTTGGCGTTAACAGGGCGAGTCCCATCTTTCTAATATTCAGTTAGATATATTGTTGCCAACGGTTTTTCTAATGATAAATTTCACCAAGAGATTTATGCTCATAATTCCCTTTGAGATTGTCACGCTTCAAAAAAAAAAAAAAAAAATCCCAGTTTGTAGCAAAGTAAATGTAAAAGTCAAGGTAAAAGAATCTAGCTTCTCAAAATTCTTAAAAGTGCATTAGTGTTTGTACAAAGTAGGCTACTTAAATCTTATTATGTCGAAAGAACTTTTGGATACTTGAAATGTGATACAATTCTCGTCCAAACCCAAATAAATAACCAATTTAATTATCGGAAATAGTAGAAAATAGGCCAATATGAAAAGCTTAAGGAAGTATATAGGTCAACTTTTAGTTATAGAAATTAAAAAGCCATAACTTGTCAAGTTATTGTTTATAACCAGATAAGTTATGGATAAACTTGTCAAGTTATAGTTTATAACCAGACAAGTTATAGACGAAAACAGTAATTTGGCATATTTATTAACTTATGTAAACTATTGGCCTATTAATTTTAATTCATCTCAAGTCTTGGCCTATTTCTCTCTTTCTCCTTTTAATTATTCTAAAAAGGTCAGGTAAACCATCGATTTTCAAAAAGGATTATAAATTTACCCTAAAAAAGGGACTCAAAACTAAAGAAAAAGGTTACACCATTGTTGCCAAACACTATACACAAACATAACCTCTAAACACAAGATGATGATGATTATGGTGACGATGATGAGTACATAATCCGTGTTGCTAGATATATCATTCTCAAGCCAGTTTAAGCAACCATTCATCAATCCCAGAATAAAAGGCAATGATAAGATTAATTGGTCCAAGATGAATAATTATAATTCTGTAATCCTACGTTGCATTATCACTAAGCAACCTCCATCGTCTCGAGTCACATCTTACATGCACAAGTTCAGAGCTGCACCAAACGACGAGCTGTATTTTTTTTTTCGATAATTTCGAGCACATCTTTCATGAATCTGCTCTTTCATAAACTTACCATGGAGCATTTCTTCGACCATGTCTTTGTGGGATTCATCAACTTCAGCAAGTTGTTCCTTTGTACACTTCTTCAAGTCTTCCATCAAATCAAAATACTCATTTACCATAAACGGGATATGCCTGTCCAATTTTTTAAATTAGTGAAATTAACGAGCAAAATAATTGGAACTTCACTTAAAAACAAGATATTAGTTGCTTCTTACTCTTCAATAGCATCCTCCATAAGCTGCCGTGCAATTGCAAAAACCTGCATGCAATACGCATAATAATAAGAACTTGAAAGTCTTGTCATTCAAACAGGGGGTAAAAAAAAAAAAAAAAAAAAATCCAAACATTCAGTTCAGTCGCCAAATTCAAGCAAAAGAGTGTAATAAACATGAGACAAACCCGATTACAAATATTACAAGGCCCAGTAATGCTTGCACTTGTCATAGTCGAAGGAACTATGTAAATAAGGGTCTTCGTCACATGCTTGTACTTTTCATAGTCGAATGAACTATGCAAATAAGGGTGAACATGAGTGAGTTTTTGAGATTTTTAGGCGGAGATTGTTGAGAAATGCATGTGTGTGTTGTCTCACGTGAAAAGTGAATGAGAATGTACTTGTGATGTCTTCCCATCAAGTAAAATATGTCTGTACTACTTCATAATTCGTCACTTTAATTGTTTCTTATTTGTGAAAAACTGTGATATCGCTGCTCCTAAAACGAAAAATGCTTGCACTTTTCATTAGTCGAAGGAGCTATATAAATGAGGGTGAACATCGGGCGGGTTTTTGAGATTTTTCAACCCACCCAATTAAGTTTGAGCGGACTGATTTTAAATTCAACCCACCCAATCAACTCAAAGTTTAAAATCAACCCACCCAATTAAAATTTGGGTGGGTTGATCGGGTTGAACACAATAAATAAATAATAAAAAAAAAAGTAAAGCTCACCATTCAACTCAAAATAAGAAATGTATAAAAAAAAGCTAACGTTCATCATAATATTAACCTTATAAAGCTATAAAATTATCACATAAGTTATAAACTAATATAAAAATAAAATATATACAAAACAAGTTCAAATATATAAGTTATAAATCAATAAACAAATAATATTAAAAACTCATAGAACGTAAAACATAATAAGTTGTCAAGTAAATAATGTAAAATATGAGACAAAAATTATGTATTATGAGGTAGAAAAATATTTATTTATGTAGATAAATAGATTGGGTGAGTTCAGGTTAATTTTGGTTAAGAAAAACTCAACCCAAACCCACCTAATTAATAGTCGAGTTGGGTAGGTTGAGTTGAACTCTTAATTGAGTAGGTCAGGATCAAGTTAAAATAAGTTGAATTGGGTGGGTTAATTGGGTTCGTCGGATCGTCAGGTTTTTTGTTCACCCCTAGTAATTATATTTGAATTTGATCGTGTATTCTTTTTACGTTTTACTCGGAGAGTTTTATGGTTGATGATTTTAATGAGACTTCTCTTATTTAGTATTAATTTTTTAAGAGAGTAGATCCTTTTTCTTTCTTGTCGTTGTTTTTGTTTGCTGTCTTTTAAGTTTTGTTTCTTTTTGCCTTTGTGTGTGTGTGTGTGCGTGTGTGTTTTTTTTTTTTTTTTTTTTTTTTTTGGGTTTTATTAGCCCTTGCGCCTAATTTCTTTTTCCAAAGTCCTTGTAATTAGAAACTGGTCCTCCCTCTACACACGTGTCGATAGTTTCTCTCCATAACAAAATGCTCTCAAACTCATAGGGTCAAAAGAGAAAAACATGTTTTCATCAATATTACCATCTCTACCTGAAATTGATAAGGATCGAGATACGGTCTCTTGCTTAATTATATTATTTATGAAAATCATAAAGTTCTATGATTGAAGAATTATGATTATGAAAAGTTGTCCAGCATAAATCAATTGAAATCCCTACAAATCCCCCTAATAATGGAGGAATTAGTTATTTGCGTTACAATTAAACTCTTAACAAGTACCAGAGACAAATAGTAGGAGCCATGGATTTCGTTTGATTTCAAAATACATATATTTGATGCCATGCGTTGAGCATTATATTGCTCAAGCTGTTGTTATTTGTTTGTTTGTTTGTTTGTGTTTTTGTTTTTTTTTTTACACTGCATAGATAAAACCATTTTCCTGTGTCACTATGAGCCCGTGAGATTTTAGATAATTTAATATTATACGTTGCTATTAAAACTACAAGAAGTAAACAAGAGTTTTGCTGGAAAATATTCAGGAAACTAGCCAGGCGTAGCTATTACAATACTAATATGGCACCAAATATGTATTACGAAAAAACAAAACTAAAACATAGCACGCATAAATCTTTATATGTATCTCAATGTATTGAGAAACTAATTAATTCTTGGTTTGGGAAGAGAGAGGCTGAAACCCATGACGAAGACTTGCTTCCCAGACTTTCTCAAAGTTGCATACATTGGTAATGTTAAAGCCGCATTCGTGCTCATCCCAACCAGCCAAGGCATGAACTATTCCCGCTACTCGCCATGCACTCATCGCCCTTCTCGGTAACCAATTCTATCATTTATGATGTTACAAAATGTTAAACACTTTATAAAAACATATATATATATATATATATATATATGATATATTTCGTACTTAAGCTAAATCTGTACATAGAAGCAAACTTAAAAGTATTTTTTCCTCTCACAACTCATCACTATTTTTATACGTTAACAAAATCTTGCCATGGTGTACTCATGGCTAGAAAAAAGTGCTTTTATGTTGTGACCAAAAGTTTTACCCATATGCTAATTCCTCTATTTTTGTTTTTTTTTTGTTTTTGTTTTTGCTTTTGTAAAAGAGTGCAGTTTTATAGTCACAATTAAATACGATCTAATTAAAAGAGACATAAAATACTTGTAAAGAGCTGTATTTAAATACTTACCTCGCAAGCATGAATATTCTCAAGAGTTTTAGGAGTTAGCATTGCAGGCGTGTGGTGGTAAAAACAGTCTCTGCGCAATTTCTTAGGAGGAAATTGGGAGAAAGGAACAAATATTGTTCCTTTTGAAGCTTTTGACTGTTCTTCTTCAGTCAATCCATCCCCCACTAACCAAATCTGCATAAGTAAAAATGTTGCAATATAAAATATCTGTCTTAAAATATATAAAAAAATCTTCTGCCATTGATTAAATAAGACATGTTTAAAAAGGCACAAGATTTAGCTTAAATAATTACCTGGTGACGAGAATAATATTTTGAGATAACCAAATTACTCTTAGAATCTTCATCATTCTGTGACTTTTTAAGTTTTACAAACTCATCCTCAGACGACGAAGCAACCTGAAATAAGCTCAAGTTATTGCTTAAATAGTACAAGAATATAAATTTGTGGACATGTTTACTAAACTATAAAGAATGTAATGAAAAAGGTAATTAGATTGAAAATGATTTTTATTTTCAGTTTTATGTAAATGGAGTGAGGATAACTAATATAAGAAAAATTTAGCACACCCTAACTATTTGGCAGTTCACAACTACTAAGTAACTCGTCCTGTATTAAATGTCTCACTCTAATTAATTTATCAATAAGAAGGAAAAAGATACAAAATAAAGATGTTTAGAATCCAACCACCAGGGGTTAACAAACACAAAATTCTTAAAAAACAAGACAACAAGGAACAAACCTACAGAAACGGCAAACGAGAGGCCTCGTGTTTACTTGTCTATTATTATGTGTGACGAAAAAATAAAAAATAAATAAATAAACTAATTCCCTTTACATTGTTCACTAAACTTAAAAGAGAGATAGATCATTAAAACCAATCTCCTGTTTACTTGTCTAGATCGTTAAAATGAATCTCATATCCACTTGTCTACTAGAATGTGTAATTGAAAACAAAAAAAAAAAAAAATTAAAACTTATCAACATATATATATATACACACCCATACATACATATAGAGAGATTATTAAAATTAATATCGTGTTTACTTGTCTCCTAAAATGTGTAATGAGGAAAAAGAAATTCCCTTTATAGTGCTCACTAAACTTAGCAAGTAATCTTATCGATGAAATTGCTGAAGTTTCTTTTTACATAATTAAATAATCAATAAAAGATAACATATGAGCTTATTAAGGGTGTATAAAAGGTATTTTACACTCATTTCTATAACAGGGAAATCAATGCTAATTAGGGAATGCAAGAGGTGGTATAATTTTCCCCATTTTCTATTTTATATGAGGTCCATTAAACTTTTATTATTAATCTTGTAAGTAAAAAACAATAATTCTTTATATAATTTCATTTTCTTTTAATGTGAAGTAAACATGTCCTGCGTTTTTTTTTTCCCTCGAGATGAAAACATGCCCTAGTTTTAAAGGACACAAATAGAGGGGACATATGAACTCAATCCTACGGCAAAGTGACATTGCGGATCTTTCTACTTTTAGGTGCACTAAAATAGTGATTTCTTTATGATCTCTTAAACATTAGTGGGAACCCAAAAAAAAAAAGAAAAAAAGAAAGAAGAAATACCTGAATACCCTTGTGGCACAAGGCGTAGGCAATAGCATAAGCAACCTTAGTAAGTTTGCCAATAAGCAGCACTTGAGTCGTCCCTTTTGGTATGTTGTTCAGCACTATTGCCACTGCAAGACTACTGCCATTGACAATCTTCACTTTTAATTGAGGATTTCTATGAATATAAAGCCCGCCATTTGCATTCAGCTCGTCACTCTGTAAATCTTGTAGTTAATAAAGGTTTCGCTTTTTCAGCTTTCGTCTTTTAGCTTCAAAGAGCCACACACACACACACACACAGATATATATATATATATATATATATATATATATATATATATTAATTAATTTAAAAGATAGCAGTTTAGCGCACACACAAACTAAATAAAGAAAGAAAGAGGAAGCAAAAGTGATTTGCTTAATTAGGATTTTCCTCTCTTTTCATTACGAAAGGTTACATAAGAGTTCCACCATATGAACAAAATAAACAAACTCAAAAGGCAAATATACAAATTTAATTGGGAATTTTTTTATCTCTATTTTCATATTAAAAAAAAAACGTATTACTTCGTGAGCTAAATATAACACAGTTCATGTAGCATACTAGTACTTTTATGTAAGACGCATATACTATTAATTAATAGCAGTATCAGTATGTAACATTAATGTTAAAAGACTAAACATTTCTCCTTTGTCTCTTTTTCAGCACAATATGATGAATTCTAAAGGTCATGTGGGGAATTATTTACTTGCTGGTAAAGAGAAACGACAATATACATACATACATACACACACACACACACAGATATATATATATATATAAATACTTGCCTGATTCAAGAGACCTAGACTTAAAACTTTGGCACCCTTCTCCTCTGCTTCATGGATGGCTTCCTCAATCAAGCTGTTGATAGATTCATTTTGCCATTGCAACAAGTACTAGAACAACAACAACATGTTCACACACACATACGTCGTGTTATCTCTATTATGTTGAACACTATTTATAATTTCAAGTAAAATAATACTACTTATAATTTCCATCAAAAAAAAAAAAAGAATGCAAATCGAAATATACTTACTTGTATCTTATATTTCGGTAGAGCCCAAGTTTGTAAGCTGAGCTTATCAAAACGATGCCTCTCAACAACAAATGTACGGCCATAGATCCAAGTTAACATCATTGACCATAATGTAACAGGCCTCATCAACTTGAAGTACCATTTTGGGCCATAGGGTTTTGAGGACAAATCCGCGAATCCAAGCCGTAAATGGTAGATCGACTCCGGTGTCGTCAAATGCGTAAGATGCACGACATCCGGCGATTCTTCCCGTCTCTTGAGTGATGATTCATACAGAGAATCAGAAGATTTATCCGTCGTGCCATAGATGTAATCGTAGAGTGGCATAAATAAAGAATAATTGGTTCGGAACTTAGTATGATGTAAAGAATGGAACCTGTGTAATTGATAAGATTCAAATAAATATAATATAATTGAACACAAATATCACATAATTATATATTTCTTTTCGACATCGGACTTCCAAAAAAATAAAAATAAAAAACTCAATTGGGTTATGACCTACCAATTCATTACATATCAATAGATCATATGGATATGTAGGGAGTTACAAGGGAAATTGGAAGCTTACGAGGGGGTATACATAAGGTACTTGAGAGGAGGAAAAATAGAGAAGAGCCATTTTGGAATTAGCTCGAAATTGCAGTGTCCCATATTGTTCATCAAGTCAATGTAGGTGATGTATCCAGCAAAAGATGATATGGAGGCAGTTCTTGTAAACACTGTTGTATACAGAGGTATTGCAAAAAGCGTGAAATATGCAATGTGCTCTGCAAATGGATGAATCACAGCTGCCAGAAAAAGAAAATGGAAAAAAAAGTATTATTAAGCAGTAAACTGTAATGTGTTTGGAAAGAAAATTCTTTAGAAAGATTGTAGTGTAAAAATAGTAGATATTCAATTTTGTAAAATTTAAAGATGTTGTATGTTCATGAAATTCTAGCAAAGGTGCTCATATCACAATTGAAGATCCACCTTCTGATCGAATGTTTATTTATGTTTGTGTATTTTAGTACTATATGTGTTGTTCAAACTTTTTGTCTCATTTAAAGATTAATAAGATAATGCTCAAGTCTTGGTAGTCTAAGAGCCTTAAAATTTAAAGTTAATTGGATACAAACTCGGGCGGATGCCCAAATTTATAGCTCATCTCATAAATGGTATTTCACCACGAAAATACACTTGTGTGATCATTGCTTTGTAACTAACTACCCAGTCGGAAGTACATTACTGATGAAACTCCATTGAAGTGTAGTATTTGATCAAAAGTTTGTGCGATAAAAAATAGAGCTTCGTATACAAGGTAAGTATGTACGCATGTAACGTGTGAAGCTGAAGCACAAAGAAGACTACGCCAAAAAATAAGAGTACTAGGTATGTAAAGTTTGAACCCATATATATATATATATAATTCTTTTTTATGCATGCTTGAATTAGTAGTATTTAGACAAAGAAGACAAGGCTAAAAAATAAAAGAATTTATGGGGGGAAATTTTTAGGAATACCATCAAAAAGATAAACTATCTTATTTATGTCATCAATTTTAAATTTCTCATTTATGTTATAATATTCTGATAAGATGTCTTTAATATTTTTTTAATAGGATATTTTTAATATTCTACTAGAATGTGAATATATTTTAATAACATACATAATAGGCTACGCTACTAAACAAACAATGATTATTCTAGTAATTTTGCCATAGAAATTCTTAAAAAGTAAATATTTAAGTTTTTGGGACTTACAAGTGATGGGCTCAGTCACAATGGAAGAATGATGATGAGAATGATAGCGAGAGTAGAGGAAATGGTGGTGAAGTGCTCTGTGAAGCCAATAGTAAAGGAACTCCACAACACTTGCGTGGAGAAGGATGGTTAAGATTACGCCATCTGTCTTCCACATTGGTAGGTTTGAGCCTCCCGGCAATAATTGGCTTCCCAAGTAGAATATGATTGCGTTGAACAGTATTTGGTCATCCCTGTTAGAAGTTGAAACAAAACAGAATGTGGATATTACTAACTAGGTAATGAAAGGTGTTTTTCCTTTGGCATATATGGAATTTATGATATCAATGAATTAAGTAGCTGCTAATGATATAAGAAAAGTAAAATGTAAATTTTTCTTTCATATACACATATATTATAACCATAGATATATATGTTATATATGTATGTGTAATATTTTTCTTGAGGATGATACATTCATTTTGATTGTGTTGTAAATAAGTTATTACTATAAGGGAGAATGAATAAAAACAAACTACATGGACAAAGGAAATATAAAGCGGAGCCACTTGATATATAGGACAAACTTTTGCCTCGTAATTTGCAGCTTCCCTCTTAATTTGCAACCCAAGATTTTATAATTACATCTTTTATATTTGTTTTCTTTTAAATATTAGAAGATTTTCTGCGTTAGATTTATATACTTTTTAATTTTTACGTAATTTTATATATATTCGACATATAAAAAATTTGACATATTGATATATTAGCATATCGGAGAAGATCTCTTAAATATTTTCTTTTATCTCCTGAATTTTAACTTTATGTGTTCTCATATTTTACAAAACTTTTTTTAACTATTAAAAAGAGGCTTTCTTCGATAGTCCCTGTAAAAATAGACTATCGATAGTTTCTTATTCAGCTGTTAAATTTATATCAAAATCTGTCTGTACTGCACACTTTTTTAATATGATATGATTTTAACTAGATTTAACAGTAAAAAACTGAGACTACCGGTAGGAGGAACTATTAGAAAAACTCCATACTAAATAAGGACCTTTAAATTTTTACTTAAATATGCTAATAATCCAAACTTAAAATCCATATAAAAACAAAAATGAGAAAATTCCACTTTGGTACCCTATGTTATATCAAAATTTGAGTTTGGTATCCTCTATTTTTGAAAATTTCATGTTGGTACCTCGACTTCTTAGAAAATCTCTTTTTAGTACCTTAGAGCTATTTTTTAGGACGCGAAAAGACAAAATTGTCCTTATTGTAAAAATTCATTTGTTAACCAAAATTTTAAAGAAAAAAAAGATTTTAAAAATTGATGTACCTGTAGAGCATAATCCTTTTTTTTTAAATTCTTCTCTTCAAAATCCTTTTTTAAAATCCTATATTTTTTTTTTTTTCAAAATTATAGTCAACATATGAGTTTTTACAATAAGGGTAAATTTGTCTTTTTGTGTCTCAAAAAATGACTCTGACGTACAAAATTTTTTTTTTTAAAAGGTTGAGGTACTAGCATGAAATTTTTAAAAACAGAGATACCAAACTCAAGTTTTGATAAAACATAGGGTACCAAAATGAAAATTTTCTAACAAAAATTAACTATTCTACTATATAAACTCATAATTTCATAAAGTTTAAACATTAGAAAATGAGTTAAAATCAATTAGAAGTTTGGTTCACTTAAAATAAGAAACAAAAGATAAAAATAGATTAAAAAAAAGGTGAAAAAGGGAAACCAAGAGTTCTGAAAAAGAAAAACAGTTGCACAACATTTTTTTTGTTGTCAAAACTTTAGTTTAATTCATTGTTCTTTTAAATAATTTTTGACTACGCCCCTGGAAGAAAAATTCTTTGACTTCAAATTGATCATTCAAACTCATTCAACTTTAATTTTCAAATTAAAAGTGAATAGAATAAAGTACACTTCTGTACGATATCATGAGTTTAATTCTATATCTACCCATCTCAATATATATATATATATATATATGTATATATATGCATATTTATAGTGTTCCCGTGTAGATTAATTATAGTATATATAGTACAGTACTTCTCTTGCAAAATAGGAGAAAATGAGAAAAAAAAAAAGATAGATATAGGACATATTATTACTCACCAATTTCTCTCCCTGTCAACTTGGTCGAATTCAAGACCCTTGTCCAAAATGCGATTATTGCCTTTGGCAGTTCGGTAACGAGAAAGACTTATCCAAATCTGGTTGTGAATCATTCTCCATAGCATAAGTGGGAAGATTAGGAAATAAGACAAATCTCTGTCTTGTGGATCATCCTTTGTCAGAAAGGAGTGTGTGCCGTTAATGACCCAAGGAGCCAATATCACGTACTGCAATTAATTCCAAGCCGCATAAATGTTGTCAAGTCTTAATAAATATGATATATGATGGATACGTCTGTGTGACTCGAATTAATGATAACGACAGTGTATCCAGTCGAAAGCCGACACATGAACTGCGTATACGACTTTAAAAGCACTGCCGGCCGGCCCGAAGAGATAACTATTTCTTTGGCAGGTTGTGTCATAATTTTAGAGAAAAGTGCAAAACTACCCTTTAACATAACTGTCATTTTATCAGAGATAATTGTTTCTTAACAGTTGTGTATATATATATATTTTAAACGAGAAGTGCTTGGTGAAAATGCAAGACAAGTCCCGTTTCACAGAAATTGGCAGGCTTGTAATTAATCCTCTTACAGATGGCTGGCGTTGGTACGTATTCCATGTGAAATTGGCAGGCTTGTAATCAATCCTCTTACAGATGAAGTGAACCAGACAAAATTAAAGCTGGATTAAGAAACTATTTAGTTGTGTCGAGCAGAAAAAGGAAGAGCGGATGAAGAAGAATACAGACATGGATTTTGAGACTGGATGAGGGTATTACTACGAGTAGTTCATACTTTTAACCTTTAGATTACTAAAAAAATCACCTTACAATAAAAAAATATGTAAAATTAAGAAAATAGATCTGAGAGTTCATAATAATGTTCTTTCAGTAGAGTATTTTTTTAACATCTTAACGAAATGTTCTTTACTTTCTGCTCTATGAATTAAAAATTATGGACGCAAATGCTCCATTAGTTTCATGGGACTTTTTCCCAACCAATAAAAAAAAATGACAGTTTTCCTATCTCGAAAATAAATTTTGCATGTGAGAGAGAGAGATAGTACTGATTAAAGGGAAAGAAAGAGAAAAGGAAAAAGATCAACGGACACAATGGTCACCAGCTTCCCTTGATCCATATCCTTCCGTAAATTACAATTCAAAATAAAAGAATATGTGATATCTGACACGTCTCCCTCTATTGCTTTTGCCTTTGCATTTCGATTATGTAATATTGGTATTTTTTTCGTTTATAGGTTTGAAGTATAAATTTGAATTTAAAAAAGTTATGTCAATAGATTCTCTTATGAAATTTAAATGCAGAATTAAAATTATTAATTTAAACTCATTAATTGAAGATGTTTAGTTTATAAATTAGAATCATGTGATTAAAATTATTTTTAATTTACGTGTATTTTTTATGAGAAAATATTATAATAAATCATAAATTATAATTCAAATTATAATTTGAATAATCTAACCAAACCTCCCGTAAATAAAACTTTACAATGGAACTATATATCTCTTGTCTATACAAAACCATCTCTAATTTCATGTAGTACGTATTTGAATACACACTCTTATTACTGGATATTACTATTGTGTACGGAAAGAAGAGTACTGTCATTATTTTGTGTGAGTGCAGAAAACCTTTGATCACGATCCTTGCCGTGATTGAAACTAACAATAAGATATTTTGTTGGAAAAGAGTAGGGGACAAAAAAAGATAAGTTTTTCGGGTAATCTGTCTTCTATCTTATTAATAATCTTAATTTTTAATAATTAAATTTAATCAAAATCACATTAAATTAAAAAAAATATAAAAAAAATAAATTATAATATAAATTTAACTATTAAAAAATAAAAAAATATCAATAACTTATTTTTATAAGAGACAGTCTCGAAAGTATAATGGTTGTGATATTTATGATAGACCGGCCATGACTAATGAAAAGCGCATTAAAAGTCTTTTCAAAGACATTTTTTTTTTTTTACTAAAACTTGTGGCCCACGATGTCCAATACTGCTGTCACCAAAAGGTACGAATTCGTATGGGGTCACGACCAAGCATTCCGACATATATCATATACACAGTCACAATCTTTTTGCTGTGCGTTAAGTAATAACATAACATGTGATTACGTTGATTCTGTTTAGGCCGTATGACACCAACAAACTTGAATAAATTTGTTATAATAGGAATTAATTAAGCAAATGAATTTTACATCGGTATTTATTTTTGTGTATTTATAAGTAGCACTCTCTTAAACAAAACCACCTTTAGATAAGGATCGTAACATGGGATGTGCACTGAATATATGAATGTGCATATATCACAAATAAACTTCTTTGAAACCTTGTTTGGTGAATGACACCAGAAAAAGTTATTGTTTATCAAGTACCACTACGAAATTTAGTTTATCAAAACAATCTTAATTGCTTCAGTGCCATCCAATATTATTGTGCTACTCGGTGACAATGCTAGAATACATACATATATATATATATATATATATATATATGCAAATGTGTGAGAGAGAGATGTATGGGAGAGGTGTTAGGGGTTTAGTTGCAAGAGAAAAGTACCTTAAAGCTTCCGAGGTGCTTCCATGGCCAGTCAGTAAGGATTCCCGGAGTAGTAGCCATATTAGCAATTTGTTTCTCTTGATCTCCTCTTCAATCTCGTATGCCTTTGATCTACGTTGGAGGTCCCTCTTTACATATATACATATATATAGATATATTCAAACACTGTAATAACATGCAAAATTTCCCAACTAAATATTCATATCCATCTACATATGGCCACGTACCCTTAGGATTTTACCCAAAAACTAGAAAATTGAGAGAAAAAGAAACACGTGGCAGTTAGCAATTATTATGATTCCCAACCAATGCCAACCCAAATTAAAGCAATTGGCAGAAAAGACCTTGTCTCTCAGCCACTGATTCATTAGATACTTTATAGAACCTTTTAATTAGAAATTTATTCATTCTTCTCAACTGCTTCGGCTGGACCACAATAAATGGTTTTCATTTTTTTAATTATGTTTTTTTTTTTTTTTTCCCAAAATTGTAATTGTTTTTGCTATTCCAAATTACTGAATAAAGCTCATCAGTAATAATTCAGCACGATCGTACGTTTTGCTTATATATGTGTGTGTATAAGTATATATTTATATGTGTGTATCTATCTATTTTCACAACGTGTGTGCGTGTATAATCATATCTCCGCATTCTAAGCGAATCATTATATATGCATGCATGCGCTCTCTCCCATATAAAATGAATCTATCTACGGTTTAGAAGTTATAATCAACAAATATAGCTCTTAATCAACAACCATCTATCTACGGTTTAGAATTTCTATAACTTAATCAACAACCAACAATGAAAACATAATTGTTGAAAACTCATCCACAAATATAATTGTGAGTGGAAAGTTAGAGACTAATGAACGAGGCCTAATTTTACACATCCCAATTAATTAAGTTAGTAATTCACTAAAAAAGCAAACTCTCCACCAAGCTCCCAACTATAATAAATCGAATAAAGTAAGAAAATTCACAAAAGGCATCCGCTCAAGAGTGCAAAACATCAGCTTAAATAAAAGTGAATCAAAGAGTAAAATTGAACTCAAGTTACAACTTTATTCAAGTTCATGTTTTTTTATAAAATTTGAGTTTAAACTTGAGTTTGAACTCGAGTTTTAACTTGAGTTTGGGGTTAAAATCTAAGTTTAAGTTTCCCATTCAACTCAAGTTCTTAAACACAAACTCAAGTTAATGAACAATATTTTTTCTATTATTAAAAACTCCATAACTTTTTCGTTTTAATTTCGATTGAGATGATTTTTTTACTATGCGTTCACAACGACGACACGAATAAAACTCTATCCATATACCCTATTAAAATTTTCCATCACCATTGAGTTTTTATTAAAATACTATTTAAATACAAATTCAAGTTTTGACTCACCAAAACACAAACTCAAATAGATTCTCAATTCAAACCATAACTTAAATGTGCAAATCTAAATATAAACTCAAGTTACAACTCCAACTCAAATTATAACTTAAATTCAACTCAAAATTTATACTCAAATCATCATAATTTAAAAATATAACTAAACAAGCTCTAATTATTTCTTTTCTCCCGTTCACAAAAAGGAAATTTTTTTTTTTTGGATGATGGCATAAAAAAGAGAGTTAATGTTGGTCCGATTATGTATCCAGAAAAGGTTTGTCTACCCTAAAAGGAAAGCATATCATGCGTTTTTTTTTTTTTTTCCTTTCTTGAAGCATATTGGATGAGAAATAATGCGATCAATACACTCGCCAATAAAGCGTTGAGATAAAACATCCTAACTTGTCTGCCCTACCGACCGGAATAAATAGTTGATGTCTCCAAGTGACAGCACATACAAAAGTAACAAAACAATATACATTTCTGCCAAAAAACAAAAAAAACACAAACGTAACACGTAAGCCCTGTACGGAATCTTTAACACGTTGAAAGAGATGTGTGAATGTGAGTTTTGCAGGGTATTCAAAGCAATAATAATAATAATAATAATAATAATAATTAGGACAATACAAGAAAAAGAAATACGTGTAAGTAACCTTAGAGAAAGATCATAGTTTTCCTTTTGAAGGTTTAAATTAATATTGTTCTTTCTAGCAAAATATTAATATTGTTCTTACAGATCATTCAATTCAGGGGGGGAAGGAGGAGAGGGCAGGTCGATTTAATTAATATAGACTTCGAATAGTGCAGTGTCAATTAAGCGGATTTGATTGAACATCTTGTTTTTGTTCAAACTTGATATTATCAATGAAGATAGATATTTTAAGAAACCCAGATGAAGAAGCATCTTCCTTAGAAGTATAACACTTAATTAGATCCTTTTTTTCTAAATTCATTCTTTGAATTTCAATTCTGTGGATAAATGTATCAAACAATCTATAAACTACGTTCTTTTTTCCTTGTCGTAATTATCTATAAATTACGTTATCCTCACTATTTTATTATTTCAACCCTGCCTGGGGTATTTTTTAGAACATTTTCCTCTTACTCAAAACTACTATTTTTTTTTTCTCAAACACTTAATTTGACCAAATATAATCCCTCCGAACCTCTACAATCATTATCCTTTAGATTTAACGTTTGGTTTCAAAATTACCCCCTTTACCCATTGAACACCACCGTTTGGGAGAAAATTTTAGGATTGGTTCCCTAAGGCAACATTTTTTTATGTGTGTGTGTGTGTAAAACAATAACCACAATAACCACAATCATACTTAATTGTTTCTAATTTCATGCATTAAACTAACTTATTACCAATTGTAAGTTTCATTAGCAAACTGCAAACATAAATGTTCCAAGACTATTAATATCAAACTTTAAATTATACATATGCAAGAAGATATAATTGAAAGTGATAGTCTAAAAAGAAAATTTGCAATCAGTGTAACAAAGATAAAATCAAGTTGGGTGCTTCGTTTTTTATAAGATTATAATGTGAATCTACTTTCAATTGTGAGATAGTTTATCTTGACCATTAGAGGTAGATTTTTTTTTTCGAGTAGACTATTACTGGACTTATATGAATTTGATTTATCTAATAATTCCATTTAATAAAACAAAATCAGGCCATTTATGTGGCAATCACAATTACAAGTGGATAAGTACTTCACTGTTATGGGTTATATCTTTAGATGATCAAAGAGTGAGATTTTCATTATGTGTTTAATTACCTCAATATATTTGGAAATATGATTCATAAAGGACTAGTGTATTCACAGATATAGAATCTATCGCTATTTCATAAAGAGTTGACGTTTGGTTCATGGATTCAGAATAATAATTCAAAACCATTCTCATTTTACGTGTGTCTTTTGTGAGAGAAAATACTGTAACGAACCACGAATCATGATTCGAATCATGGCACGAATCCCCCTTCCAAACGTCATATGACCACAGCTCTTTCATGTACAACTCCCCCGTTCAATTCAGTTTAAAAGGCCCAAACACGGCCAACCCTGCCATTATAATTATACGATAATTTTATACCGTTAGACGATAACTAAATTGAATCAGACTAAACAAAGTGACATAAATTGATGAAACATTTAGCAACGTTATACATCGTTTATTAAATACCTATTAAATTTCTACTTTTGGTATTCACATTAGCTTTAAAAAAAATTTCAAACGCCTGTATGCTTCTGGTCACAATAACTTCTGAACACATTTAGTCTATGAATTATGAACATTTCGTTACTTTAGATCTTGACTTTTTTTCTTGGTAGATTACTTTTTGAACTTTTATTTTTTTGGCAGTATTAGTTCCTAAATTAAAATTGATCTCAAAAGATTCCCAAAATTTAATAGAGATAATCACATGATCTCTATCATGCAACTGCAAGTTTTACAGAATTAGCTACATATTTAAGGTCAAATATTCTACTTTATAATACGTGTTTTTAACTATTAATATATTTTCGATTTAAAATAACTATTTTTCTAAAGACTTAATTTCTGTTGCTCTGAGTTAGTGAAGTTATTAATTATCTTTGTTATGGTTCTGAAATCTTTCGTACAAAAACTGAAGTTCACAGGAGTAATTTGTTAAGAAATGAAAAAATTTAAGACCAAAGTGATATAATACCCATAGTTTGAATGACTGCTAAATGTGAAATGGCATTTTGACACTTGACGTGCAGCATTATCTCATTCTTTTTCCTAAATTTTGTCAGCAATTAACGACATATCATAATTAATACGAATGGCACTCTGTTTTAGAAAAAGTTTATTTATTTATTTATTTGATGTAAAAGAAGTTAGTTTATTAGGCTGTGCCTTATCCTGTATCACACCATCATAAAAATTACGTGTAAGAGTTTGGGAATCTTCAATTAACTTGTAAGTTCAAAGTTTTATTTCCATATTTATAAATTTAATATCGAGTCTATTTCCTATTAATATAAAATACATCTTTTTTAATTCGTAGGTTTAATTAGGAGGGTCGTAATTACTATTTTGGAGTAGTTCGGACGTTGAATTGATAAATGCAATATTGTCGTCGTGATCCAAGTTCACTTGTCATGTTTTCTTGTCATGTTGAAATTTCTCTCTTTTGATTAATTGATCCTAGTTTAGTAACGTGTTTTGCAAGTATTACTGTTCGTGAAGTACCCGAACGTGTTACTGTCGGTAAGGCACTCGAATAGTATATATTATTTACTATATATTTAATGAAAAATGTATTTATACATCAATATAAATGTCTTGTGTTTATATTAAAAATACTTTTTATATTCTTTATCAACAAGAAATTGTTTTAATTTCAAACACTTGGCCGATAGGTTCGAAAAAAGATTTAATACAAAAATTAGAAAGAAAATTACTGAAGGATACGTATAACAAAATAATAATAATAATAATTAGGACAATACAAGAAAAAGAAATACGTGTAAGTAGGGATACCTTAGAGAAAGATCATAGTTTTCCTTTTGAAGGTTTAAATTAATATTGGGGAAGGAGGGGAGGGCAAGTCGATTTAATTAATATAGATTTCGAATAGTGCAGTGTCAATTAAGCGGATTTGAATGAACATTTAAGCGGATTTGATTCAACATCTTGTTTTTGTTCAAACTTGATATTATCGATGAAGATAGATATATTAGAAACCTCAGATGAAGAAGCATCTTCCTTAGAAGTATAACACTCAATTAGATCTTTTTTTTTTCTTCTCTATTAACAAAACCACTAAATTCATTCTTTGAATTTCAATTCTGTGTATAAATGTATCAAACAATCTGTAAACTACGTTCTTTTTCTTTTTTTGTCATAATTACCTATAAATTACGTTATCCTCACTATTTTATTATTTCAACTCTGCCTGGTGTATTTTTTTAGAACATTTTGCTCTGCCTCAAAACTACTAATTTTTTTTTTCTCAAACACTTAGTTGTTTGGTTGGGGGATTTATACCCCGATTCGAATTTTGGTTCATGTTTCGCTACAGTATTTTCTCTCACAAAAAATACACGTAAATTAAAAATGATTCTAATCTTATAATTTTAATCCATAAACCAAACGTAATTTGACCAAATATAGTACCTCCCAACCTCTACAATCATTATCCTTTAGATTGTAAAAGAAGTTTCTTTATTAGAGTTTGCCTTATCCTGTATCTCATCATCATATAAATTACGTGTAAGCGTCTGGGAATCTTCAATTAACGTGTAAGTTCAAAGTTTTATTTTCTTATTTATAAATTTAATATCGAGTCTATTTCCTATTAATATAAAATACTTCTTTTTTAATTTATAAATTTAATTAGGAGGATCGTAATTACTATTTTAGAGTAGTTCGGACATTGAATTGATAAATGCAATATTGTCGTCATGATCCAAGTTCACTTGAACTACTAATTTTTTTTTCTCAAACACTTAATTTGACCAAATATAGTACCTCCCAACCTCTACAATCATTATCCTTTAGATTGTAAAAGAAGTTTCTTTATTAGAGTTTGCCTTATCCTGTATCTCATCATCATATAAATTACGTGTAAGCGTCTGGGAATCTTCAATTAACGTGTAAGTTCAAAGTTTTATTTTCTTATTTATAAATTTAATATCGAGTCTATTTCCTATTAATATAAAATACTTCTTTTTTAATTCGTAGGTTTAATTAGGAGGGTCGTAATTACTATTTTGGAGTAGTTCGGACGTTGAATTGATAAATGCAATATTGTCGTCGTGATCCAAGTTCACTTGTCATGGTTTCTTGTCGTGTTGAAATTTCTCTCTTTTGATTTATTGATCCTAGTTTAGTAACGTGTTTTGCAAGTATTACTGTTCGTGAAGTACCCGAACGTGTTACTGTCGGTAAGGCACTCGAATAGTATATATTATTTACTATATATTTAATGAAAAATGTATTTATACATCAATATAAATGTCTTGTGTTTATATTAAAAATACTTTTTATATTCTTTATCAACAAGAAATTGTTTTAATTTCAAACACTTGGCCGATAGGTTCGAAAAAAGATTTAATACAAAAATTAGAAAGAAAATTACTGAAGGATACGTATAAGAAAATAATAATAATAATAATTAGGACAATACAAGAAAAAGAAATACGTGTAAGTAGGGATACCTTAGAGAAAGATCATAGTTTTCCTTTTGAAGGTTTAAATTAATATTGGGGAAGGAGGGGAGGGCAAGTCGATTTAATTAATATAGATTTCGAATAGTGCAGTGTCAATTAAGCGGATTTGAATGAACATTTAAGCGGATTTGATTCAACATCTTGTTTTTGTTCAAACTTGATATTATCGATGAAGATAGATATATTAGAAACCTCAGATGAAGAAGCATCTTCCTTAGAAGTATAACACTCAATTAGATCTTTTTTTTTTCTTCTCTATTAACAAAACCAATAAATTCATTCTTTGAATTTCAATTCTGTGTATAAATGTATCAAACAATCTGTAAACTACGTTCTTTTTCTTTTTTTGTCATAATTACCTATAAATTACGTTATCCTCACTATTTTATTATTTCAACTCTGCCTGGTGTATTTTTTTAGAACATTTTGCTCTGCCTCAAAACTACTAATTTTTTTTTTCTCAAACACTTAGTTGTTTGGTTGGGGGATTTATACCCCGATTCGAATTTTGGTTCATGTTTCGCTACAGTATTTTCTCTCACAAAAAATACACGTAAATTAAAAATGATTCTAATCTTATAATTTTAATCCATAAACCAAACGTAATTTGACCAAATATAGTACCTCCCAACCTCTACAATCATTATCCTTTAGATTGTAAAAGAAGTTTCTTTATTAGAGTTTGCCTTATCCTGTATCTCATCATCATATAAATTACGTGTAAGCGTCTGGGAATCTTCAATTAACGTGTAAGTTCAAAGTTTTATTTTCTTATTTATAAATTTAATATCGAGTCTATTTCCTATTAATATAAAATACTTCTTTTTTAATTTATAAATTTAATTAGGAGGATCGTAATTACTATTTTAGAGTAGTTCGGACATTGAATTGATAAATGCAATATTGTCGTCATGATCCAAGTTCACTTGTCATGTTTTCTTTTTCCTCAATTTATTGTGTATATGTATATGTATGTATAATACGTGTATGTATGTATATTAATGGTGTACCTAATAATAGCGAATATACGTACGACCAAAGAGAGAGTTGCAAGCCAATGTTGTGTTCTTAAATTACAGATTTTGATAGCAAGTCATGAGGCAGTCAAGCTATAGTATTAAAAGAGAGAGCTGTCATGTTACACAATATTGTATTATACTCAGGTGATGAGACCATCGTACATCAGCGGTCTTCTTTTCTGATTATAAACCATTTATATATGCGTATATCAAATAATTAAAAGAAAAACTACATATATAACCCCGACTCGTGTGTTAAAGTCTGAATTCTCTTTTTTAAGTGTACTAGTTGGAACTGCGTGCATACGATTCTATAAGTAAAAATAAAAAACATATTTCGTAAGGTCTCATTTAAAAAAATAAAATATATATCTATTTATATATGTTTGTATAATAGGACACAAAAAGATAAGAATGAAATAAAAAGGAAGACAAAAAAAAAAAAAAAGACAGAAGAAGGAAGGAAAGTTAAAAAATAAAAAATAAAAAACCAGTTACAAAACCTTTGGTCAGGGGAAGAGATTTTTTTTTTTATAAAAAAGATGGGGATATATACATAGGAGAAGAAAATAGTTAAAGTGAAAAGTTTATTTATTAGGATCAATTTAGGGGAGAGAAAAAAAAAAGAGAATGTATAATAAGGTAAAAAAGATAAGAATGGAAAAAGGAGAGACAAACAAAAAAAACAAGGATACTTAAAAGGATAAGAAGAAAAGTACATTTCTCATTAGTCAACTTAACATTAATTTAACGTCAATCCATAAATAGTACAGTCGGGGCTCATGTATCTTGTTGTGACAATAAAACTAACAACGCTCAACATTATCACATACCAATGGATACTTAAAAGTCTGAGGTGTTCAACAATAATCTCATGTTATTATTATACGGGACTCGTGTTATATTTTAGTTATTTTTTACTGTCATAACAAGAGTGAATAACATGATAAGATTTGTGTTTATTTTACCCTCTACAGGAATAAGTTAGACGGTTAAAATTTTTCAAAAAATTTCAATAAAATTCTTAGACAACAATTTGATTGGAGATAACAACAAATATGAAGAAGATAAGATGAACATGAGTGATTCGTTCAAGTCTATACATTTTGTAGTTTTCAAACATAAGTCCAATCAAATCCTAGGATTAGAATTTGATTAGAGATAATAACAACGAATAGGAAGTATTTCATTAGTGATAATAACAACGAATATGAAGAAGAGATAAGATGAACAAGGGATTTAGGGTGAATATTAATCGTTCAAGTCTACGTCCGCTGCATTATGTACATTTACTAATACAGTTTTAGGAATAGATAGAGATCTCCTCCTCTAACTATAGAAATTACACGCGTTTTAATTTATATCAAAGGGAAAGGCAGTTAGAGATCATCACCAGCCAAAATACACAAGCCCAAAATAATGCTTGATATTTTATGTTGGCAATTAGGTGTCGTGAGTTTAGTGTGAGTAGTTGAAGTGCAACTTGTGTCGTTATTTTTCTTAAGTTTTATATTTTTGTGGCTATTATTATATTTGCTCTACTATATATACCGCTTCGTAGCATAGTTTGCATTCAAGAAGTGAAGAAGAACTATAACGCTAATAGCCTTGAAAACCATGACGAAGAGTTGCTTACATATTATAATGATAATAATAGACTAAAATCAATATGATCTGAAACAGGCATATACACATATTAGATCCAAGCAGCAATAATATGTATGATTTTCTCTTGTAATATTCTTTTTCATCGTAGTGAATGTCTACGACGACTGAGAGTGGACACATCTCTCATATAAGGGTAAATCACTATAAATTTTTTTGTGCACTCTAATTTTTTTCCCTTTTCTTTTATAAATTTTTTGCTCTAAATAGTATAGAATTAAGGTGTCTGACTCTTAAAAAATAAATTTTAAAGAGTAAAAATTTCTAAAAACAAAAACATTGCTAAACATGATATATAGTCTACCAGACATCAATTTGTAAAAAACTTTATAAGTTAATTAATACCATTATTCTTATGAATTGTTCTCAAATCATAATTAGAATGTGTGTGCACAAAAAGAAGTACTAATATGAAGCAATTAACATTATATTACCTTATGAGAACAACATCTTGAGAGAACTGAATTACAAGCAAATTTGGCATCAGTTAAGTGTTTATTAAGTTCCTCGTGCTCGTCGGGATGCAATGTAGCTATCTGAATAAATAATTAAATTCAGCCCACGTCAATTAGTTGATACAATTTATAAAATAATACTCAAGACATATATTAAAATGCCTGTGTACCTTAAAAAATGTTTTAAGTTTGCGCCAACATCCAAGTGTACTGGTAATTTTAAGTTATTTTCAGGTGCACATATACTGCCATTAATAAAATAGAATAAATGTTGCTCGCTTTTTATAGCCAAATTATTATTTTTTCCATAAATGATTTCTTCGTATGACGCATTTGATTGAACTATAAAAGTTGCTTTTGTTGCAGTTATGGAACTATAAATATAAGAAATAAGAAAATATTCTGCGACTTAATTTTATTGCTAAAACCCTTTTTCTGCAGCGTTATTATATATTAAAGAGAGGAAAACATTAATACTTTTAATTTAAAAAATTTAAAAGCTTCGATTAATGAAGTTTTAATAAAAGTGATGGATGTTTTTATTGTTATGTGAGATATGGAATCAGTTGAATAGATATACGTGATATAATTATTTGCCAAAATTACGTTCAGTCCATAATATATATATATATATTTATATATATTTGGTCTACACTTGTATATATATTACCTGGATACCCATTTGGCACAAAGCAAAAGCAATTGCGTAAGCAACTTTATTAAGTTTTCCTCTAAAGAGAACTTGAGTTGTCCCTTTTGGAATATTGTTCAGTACTACAGCCGTCGCAAGGCTACTACCATCTACAATCTTCATGTTTAACTGAGGATGTTTGTTAATATAAAGCTCGCCATATGCATTTAACTCCATACTCTGAAAAATTGATATAAAACATTTCGCATTGAGATCAAAGAAAGAATTAAAGAACAATATTGTTGAACATTTTTCTTCTTTTTGAATAGAAAAATCAAATAACACGATATAGCTTTCTTCATACATAGAGCAAAAAATAACTCACATCAAGTAATTTATATTTCATCCTACACCATTTCATTATTAGTTCTCAGTGGTGATCATTATCTTAACTTTTGGTGGGTATATATTCACACACACATATACATATATAAGTACCTTAAAGCTTCCAAGGCGCTTCCATGGCCAGTCAGTAAGGATTCCCGGAGTAGTAGCCATATTAGCTATTTGTTTCTCTTGATCTCCTCTTCAATTTCGTATGCCTTTGATACGTTGGAGACCCCTATATATAGACACATACATACACATATATATATATATTCAAACATTGTATATATAAAAAGTCCAAACTAATTAAATGTTCATATTTGCACATGCGTACCGAATATTAGGAATCGCAACCAATGCCAACCCAAACGCTGGCAGCCACTGATTCATCGATTACTTGAAGACCTTCTGATCAGAAATTTATTTTTCTCAACCGCTTCTGCCGGACCATAATAAATGATTTTTATTTATTTGTTTGTTTTTTCAGCACCGACTACGTAATTGGTTTTGCCTTCACAAATGACTGAATTGAATATAAGCTCATCAATAATATGCATCACTGTACCTGCGTGTCATTCTAATGTTTATATATAATTAGTAGTGTCTATATATTGTCACACATGACATGTGTGTGTGGTTGTACGTAATAATCTCATCTAATTTTTAGCGAAACGTTAGCTAGCTGATCATTCTATATGCAGGCATGCGTTTCCCCCGCCATAAAATGAATCTATCTATGGGTTCGAAGTAATATTCATCTTACTCTATCGATTAAAACTTTAGATATTATATTAAATGAACTCCTGTTAATTTGGAAATCAATAATTTTATCTTCAAAGTAGATAAAGACAATTATCATTTTTTTTTGTCCAGAAAACATGAAAAGGATTTTTGCTAAATAAAACATGAAAAGATTGTTACTATCATTATGAATTTTTGGGCCAATGCAATTTAATTAAGGGAGAAAGAGGAAAATATGTCAAGATTTGAGATGAATTAAAATTAATAGGCCAATAGTTTACATAAGTTAATAAATACGCTAAATTACTGTTTTCGTCCATAACTTGTCTGGTTATGAACCATAAATTGACAAGTTATTCACAGTTTTTGTCCACAACTTGTCTGATTATGAACCATAACTTGACAAGTTTGTCCATAACTTATCTGATTATTAACCATAACTTAACCAGTTATGGCCTATTAATTTCTATAACTAAAAATTGGCCTATATACTTTCTTAAACTTTTCATATTGGACTATTTTATACTATTTCTCTTTAATTAATATAGACTTCGAATAGTGCAGTGTCAATTAAGCGGATTTGATTGAACATCTTGTTTTTGTTCAAACTTGATATTATCAATGAAGATATATATTTTAAGAAACCCCAGATGAAGAAGCATCTTCCTTAGAAGTATAACACTCAATTAGATCCTTTTTTTCCTTCTCTATTTAAAACAAAACCACTAATTCATTCTTTGAATTTCAATTCTGTGTATAAATGTATCAAACAATCTATAAACTACGTTCTTTTTTCCTTGTCGTAATTATCTATAAATTACGTTATCCTCACTATTTTATTATTTCAACTCTGCCTGGTGTATTTTTTAGAACATTTTGCTCTTACTCAAAACTACTATTTTTTTTTTCTCAAACACTTAATTTGACCAAATATAATCCCTCCGAACCTCTACAATCATTATCCTTTAGATTTAACGTTTGGTTTCAAAATTACCCCCTTTACCCATTGAACACCACCGTTTGGGAGAAAATTTTAGGATTGGTTCCCTAAGGCAACATCTTTTTATGTGTGTGTGTGTGTAAAACAATAACCACAATCATACTTAATTGTTTCTAATTTCATGCATTAAACTAACTTATTACCAATTGTAAGTTTCATTAGCAAACTGCAAACATAAATGTTCCAAGACTATTAATATCAAACTTTAAATTATACATATGCAAGAAGATATAATTGAAAGTGATAGTCTAAAAAGAAAATTTGCAATCAGTGTAACAAAGATAAAATCAAGTTGGGTGCTTCGTTTTTTATAAGATTATAATGTGAATCTACTTTCAATTGTGAGATAGTTTATCTTGACCATTAGAGGTAGATTTTTTTTTTCGAGTAGACTATTACTGGACTTATATGAATTTGATTTATCTAATAATTCCATTTAATAAAACAAAATCAGGCCATTTATGTGGCAATCACAATTACAAGTGGATAAGTACATCACTGTTATGGGTTATATCTTTAGATGATCAAAGAGTGAGATTTCATTATGTGTTTATTTACCTCAATATATTTGGAAATATGATTCATAAAGGACTAGTGTATTCACAGATATAGAATCTATCGGGAGAAAATTTTAGGATTGGTTCCCTAAGGCAACATCTTTTTATGTGTGTGTGTGTGTAAAACAATAACCACAATCATACTTAATTGTTTCTAATTTCATGCATTAAACTAACTTATTACCAATTGTAAGTTTCATTAGCAAACTGCAAACATAAATGTTCCAAGACTATTAATATCAAACTTTAAATTATACATATGCAAGAAGATATAATTGAAAGTGATAGTCTAAAAAGAAAATTTGCAATCAGTGTAACAAAGATAAAATCAAGTTGGGTGCTTCGTTTTTTATAAGATTATAATGTGAATCTACTTTCAATTGTGAGATAGTTTATCTTGACCATTAGAGGTAGATTTTTTTTTTCGAGTAGACTATTACTGGACTTATATGAATTTGATTTATCTAATAATTCCATTTAATAAAACAAAATCAGGCCATTTATGTGGCAATCACAATTACAAGTGGATAAGTACATCACTGTTATGGGTTATATCTTTAGATGATCAAAGAGTGAGATTTCATTATGTGTTTATTTACCTCAATATATTTGGAAATATGATTCATAAAGGACTAGTGTATTCACAGATATAGAATCTATCGCTATTTCATAAAGAGTTGACGTTTGGTTCATGGATTCAGAATAATAATTTAAAATCATTCTCGTTTTACGTGTATTTTTTGTAAGAGAAAATACTGTAACGAACCATGATTCGAATCATGGCACGAATTCCCCTTCCAAACGTCCTATGACCACAGCTCTTTCATGTACAACTCCCCCGTTCAATTCAGTTTAAAAGGCCCAAACAAAGCTATAAACTATCGTATTTTTCCCTTTTGTCCTAATTAGTAAAAAAATAATTTTCCACAAACATAAGAAGAATTCAGTAATAGGGTATAAAAACCCTGCCATTATAATTAGGCGATAATTTTATACTGTTAGATGATAACTAAATTGAATCAGACTTAAACAAAGTGACATAAATTGATGAAACATTTAGCAACGTTATACATCGTTTATTAAATACCTATTAAATTTCTACTTTTGGTATTCACATTAGCTTTAAAAAAAATTTCAAACGCCTGTATGCTTCTGGTCACAATAACTTCTGAACACATTTAGTCTATGAATTATGAACATTTCGTTACTTTAGATCTTGACTTTTTTTCTTGGTAGATTACTTTTTGAACTTTTATTTTTTTGGCAGTATTAGTTCCTAAATTAAAATTGATCTCAAAAGATTCCCAAAATTTAATAGAGATAATCACATGATCTCTATCATGCAACTGCAAGTTTTACAGAATTAGCTACATATTTAAGGTCAAATATTCTACTTTATAATACGTGTTTTTAACTATTAATATATTTTCGATTTAAAATAACTATTTTTCTAAAGACTTAATTTCTGTTGCTCTGAGTTAGTGAAGTTATTAATTATCTTTGTTATGGTTCTGAAATCTTTCGTACAAAAACTGAAGTTCACAGGAGTAATTTGTTAAGAAATGAAAAAATTTAAGACCAAAGTGATATAATACCCATAGTTTGAATGACTGCTAAATTGAAATGGCATTTTGACACTTGACGTGCTGCATTATCTCATTCTTTTTCCTAAATTTTGTCAGCAATTAACGACATAGCATAATTAATACGAATGGCACTCTGTTTTAGAAAAAGTTTATTTATTTATTTATTTGATGTAAAAGAAGTTAGTTTATTAGGCTATGCCTTATCCTGTATCACATCATCATATAAATTACGTGTAAGAGTCTGAGAATCTTCAATTAACTTGTAAGTTCAAAGTTTTATTTCCATATTTATAAATTTAATATCGAGTCTATTTCCTATTAATATAAAATACTTCTTTTTTAATTCGTAGGTTTAATTAGGAGGGTCGTAATTACTATTTTGGAGTAGTTCGGACGTTGAATTGATAAATGCAATATTGTCGTCGTGATCCAAGTTCACTTGTCATGGTTTCTTGTCGTGTTGAAATTTCTCTCTTTTGATTTATTGATCCTAGTTTAGTAACGTGTTTTGCAAGTATTACTGTTCGTGAAGTACCCGAACGTGTTACTGTCGGTAAGGCACTCGAATAGTATATATTATTTACTATATATTTAATGAAAAATGTATTTATACATCAATATAAATGTCTTGTGTTTATATTAAAAATACTTTTTATATTCTTTATCAACAAGAAATTGTTTTAATTTCAAACACTTGGCCGATAGGTTCGAAAAAAGATTTAATACAAAAATTAGAAAGAAAATTACTGAAGGATACGTATAACAAAATAATAATAATAATAATTAGGACAATACAAGAAAAAGAAATACGTGTAAGTAGGGATACCTTAGAGAAAGATCATATTTTTCCTTTGAAGGTTGAAATTAATATTGGGGAAGGAGGGGAGGGATTTAATTAATATAGACTTCGAATAGTGCAGTGTCAATTAAGCGGATTTGATTGAACATTTAAGCGGATTTGATTGAACATCTTGTTTTTGTTCAAACTTGATATTATCGATGAAGATAGATATATTAAAGCCTCGTTCATTTCACCGATTCGAGTTTTCAGTTTTAAGTTTCTATAGTAAAAAGCTCTCGAAAAATGCCACATCTAATTTTTTTCTGCTACAGTGAAAAGCTCTAAAAAAATGTCACATTTCAACTCGAATTGAAAACTTAAATCCGCGAAGTGAACGATGCCTAAGAAACCCCAGATGAAGAAGCATCTTCCTTAGAAGTATAACACTCAGAGCCCGTTTGGTTCATGGATTAGAACCATGTGATTAGAACCATTTTTAATTTACGTGTATTTGTTGTGAGAGAAAATACTGCAGCGACCCACGAATTATGATTCGAATCAGGGAACGAATCCCTTTACCACTAAATTCATTCTTTGAATTTCAATTCTGTGTATAAATGTATCAACTATCAAACAATCTGTAAACTACGTTCTTTTTCTTTTTTTGTCATAATTACCTATAAATTACGTTATCCTCACTATTTTATTATTTCAACTCTGCCTGGTGTATTTTTTTAGAACATTTTGCTCTGCCTCAAAACTACTAATTTTTTTTTCTCAAACACTAATTTGACCAAATATAGTACCTCCCAACCTCTACAATCATTATCCTTTAGATTGTAAAAGAAGTTTCTTTATTAGAGTTTGCCTTATCCTGTATCTCATCATCATATAAATTACGTGTAAGCGTCTGGGAATCTTCAATTAACGTGTAAGTTCAAAGTTTTATTTTCTTATTTATAAATTTAATATCGAGTCTATTTCCTATTAATATAAAATACTTCTTTTTTAATTCGTAGGTTTAATTAGGAGGGTCGTAATTACTATTTTGGAGTAGTTCGGACGTTGAATTGATAAATGCAATATTGTCGTCGTGATCCAAGTTCACTTGTCATG